>NW_020954556.1:60255933-60289789 GCF_900497805.2 Vombatus ursinus
GAAGGAAGGAAGGAAGGAAGGAAGGAAGGAAGGAAGGAAGGAAGGAAAAGAGGATAAAAAGGGAAAAAAGAAATGAAGGAAAGAGAAGGAAGGAAAGAAAGAGAGAAAGGGAAAAGGAAGGAAAGAATGAAAGGGAAAAAAGGAAAAAAGAGAAGAAGCAAGGAAGGAAAGAAGAGAAGAAAGGAAGAAAAAGAGGATAAAAAAGGAAGGAAGGAAAGAAAGAAGGAAGAAAAGAAGGAGAGAAAGAAAAAAGAAGGGAAAAAAGAAAAAAGAAAGAAAGAGAAGGAAAAGAGGGAAGGAAATGGGTCTGACTTTGAAGTCAAAAAGCAAGTTGTACCAAAATATCACGTTAATTATTTGATTTACATGGATAGCATCAGATTAGATGTCTCCATTGAAAAATACATTAAATAGTCTCTTCATTTCATGGAAACTTTATTCAATTATATCAAAATCATATTGGGACTTGATAAGTGACATTTTAATGTGTGTTAGGCATGAAGAGAGACTGGAGGCTTTGAGTTTGAATCTAGAGGTCAAACTGAACTAAGAGATGAAAGCAATAGTCACAGCTACTTTGGTCTTCTCCAGGTAACTAAGACACACTCAGAATGAGGCTTTCAAGGAGGAATCTGAGTATGTGTATGTTAAAGGACTTGACTAGCCTTCTGAAATCAAAGTTTAACAGGAATAACATTTAAAGCAATTAACCCCTATGTAATTCCAGTCTTATGCATTTTGATACAGTAAATCAACAAGGGTGAATCTAATAGGTGACCAAAAAAAGAAAGAAAAAAAAAAGAAACAATTGTTTCAATGTTAATGAAATAATATTTAACATTCCAAGGGAACTATGGAAAAAAAATAAAATTATTAAAAATGAGGAAGAAGATTGGTACATGTTCTCAAAGTACATATATGACAAACATTTAAAATGTTTAAAGGATTAACAATTCACAGAAATACTTTCAGAACAAACCACTCTAAAAATGATTATAAAGGCTGAAAACAGGTACATACCACTGTATTTGTAGAATACAGCCAAAGTGGTTTATCTCCAGATGGGCCATGAACACCTAAGATCCATGAGTACAATCACCCCATGGGTGATATCCACATGAATTCAACTAACAACATATGAACAAAGAAGTATCAAATAGCTCAGTTCTGAATTTTTTTTTAAAGAAAAGCATTTGTGATTGCATTTTAGGATCAGCTAATTAAAGTAAAAAATTATCTAAATATCTTTTTGGGTTCTGGATGCCTTGATCAATGGAAATTATGCAATAAAATCATGGAAACCATAAAACATTTGCACAGGTTGCAAAAGTTAGCATGTATTAGACACCCAGAAAAGCATGAGATAGCTAGAACTACACAGTAGATGTTCCCTATAATGTATAAACTAACAGATGACAAGTCTCCATACTACAAGCCTCAGATATCCTGAAAATAAACAAATAAATTGTAACAGAGCTGGAGCATTATTATAGATAAAGCTTTGCCCATAACTACCCAGACATAATACTAATTAATAAAAAATTTAAGGACAATATTTTTAATAGATGTCACCACACTGAATATAAATAACCTCCAAACTAAATGGAATAAAAAGCTTTCAAAACATAGAGACCTAGTGAAACAATTTAAAACATTGGGAGAACATAACTTGGTACAGATCATCACCATCACATTTTCCCTTTCAGTGTTGACTTGGATATGTTTTCACTGAGTCTTCAGGCAGTGAAATTACATCTTAATGCTCTTATTCAATTATAAAATCATCATCATCACAATTTTATCCACCTACACAATAAACCACAGAATATCAAACATAGAACACTAACTGAAAGATGAGAACATGGTGATGATAATGATGATAGCTCACATGCATATGAAGCCTTAAGTTTTTCAAAGCACTTTCCCTACAACAACCCTGTGAGATACATAATGTGATTGTCATCATTTTACAGATTAGGAAACTGAAATTCCAAGTGGTTAAGTGGTATATTTGCCTGTAAATAGCTAAGTGTCTGAGGCAGGTTTCAAACCTAGATTTCCTAAATCCAGTGTTCTTTCTGCTATGTCTATGTTTAATAGAAATGTCCACAGATATAGTCTAAAGAGGAATAAATGTGTCTGTAAGGGAATAAAACTTAAAGAGGATAAAATATATACACAAACAACTTTAATACAACTAATTGAGCTGCCTCTTCCAAAAACACTTCTGTGAAACTGATGGTGTAAGATGTTGCTTGTGGGAGAAAGTAATGGTGTCATTTTTTTGTAATTCACTGTTAAAGTAATTTAGAGTTAATTTTAATGTGTTTCAGAATCTGTGTTTGGGAGGGGCCACCTTAAGTTTACCTGAGGGAAACATATACTGAACAGGAGCCTCCCAGAGCCCTGGGACCTCCCCACCCTTGGACCTGCGTTGGCAGAATCATACACTCAGAACCACAGTTCTAGGCTGAAAGTGACCTCAGAGACCATATAGTCTGAACTCTGCCCCCCATTTTACAGAAGAAGAAATTGAGGGCTAAGTAGGATTAGTGACTTATGCAAAGTTAGCATCAGAGGCAAGATTTGAACTCCAGTCCCTCCAGAGCCTCTGCCCTTTTCCTTGTGTTATAGTACAGGAAGTCAGGTGTATGGCATCAGATCTGGAAATTTTACAAAGGTCTACAGCAGGGCCATGGAGCAGGCCTAAGCAGGCCAGTGAACATTCTTTGCTATGAAATCTGCACATAGCTTTATGGCAAGGCTCCCCATTGGCCCACTCAAGGTCTTCACAGTTCATTCAGCATTTTCACGATAGCACAGATTTAAAATGGGAAGGCTTTAGAGATCATTTTACATTGGTAGAAACAGAGAATTGACCAGCCCAGGTTCATATAGCTAATGAATGTCAGAGCTGGTATTCAAACGCAGGCTTGGGTTTGAGTTGTCATTCATTCAACCAACAAATACTCATGAAACATGTACTATATGCCAAGCATTATGCTAAATGATGTGTATATTAAGAAGGGTGAAAAAAGCCCCTAATCTCAAGAAGTCCAGATTCTTATGGGAGAGGAAAAACATGAAAATAGGTCCATAAAAGGTATATGGAGTATAGATGGAGTACAGCCTCAGGAGGAAAGAGCCAATAGCTGGAGGTACTAGGAAACACTTCCTGTAGCAAATGGGTTTTCAACTGTCTTGAAGAAAGTCAGAGAAACTAAAAGGAGGAGCTGAGGAGAGTAACTCCAGGCATGGGAGACAACCATTGCAAAAGTGTAGATGTGGGAGATGGCATGTCTTTTAAGAAGAACAGCAAGAATGCCAATGCTGCTTGATTATAGAGCTTCTAGAGGGGAGTAAGTGATGATAAATCCAGCATTCTTTCCATTCTGTCTAAGCGTAAGCTGTTTGTTTGTTTTTTCAATCATCCAAATACCCTGAAGTCATGACCCAGATTATTTCACAATTACATGTGGAATGGCACAGTGTTAGTATGGGGCTGTAAGAACATGTGGTAAACGACAAAGGCTACTAAAATCCATGTTAGGAAAACTCCTTGGGGGATATCACCAACCTCCAATTTCAAAATCAGGAATTCATGAAGATAGGAGAAGATGCTGAGGTGGTGGTGGTAAGGAAATAGTTTTGAATAGATGATTGACGTAATCACAATTATTGGCAAGGAAAGACTTGGTCCCAAGAGTCAAGAGTCAGCCTTACATTTCAGCAATAAACCCATGTGTCAAGGGGTGGTTTTTGAAACCTGTCTTAACAAGGGAAGGAATGATGCCTTTTCAAAAGACAATGGGGGCAGAATTGTCAGGTTCAGTCAATCAAACAAGCAACAAGTATCTATTAAAGGTTGACTAGGTGACTATTCTTGTGTTTCCTATTAGACAGACACATAAAAAGACAAATCATAGTCAGCTGTCCTTGAGAGCATACAGATTTATTCTCCCTTCATCCTGCCATAACTGGCCCTTGGCACTTTGGAGGTATAAGGAGAGGACAGTGGGCTTGGCAAGCTGTAACTAAAGGGAGGCAACTGGGGATATACACAGGCTCTAGGTTGGGAAATCTAACCCAAGAGAGAAAAATTTAAAGAACCAATGCTGGGATTTGCCTTTCCTTGAAGAAGAAGGCTAAGACAAAGATCAGTGGCGAAGCAGGACAGAACTTTGGCTGGAAGATGATAACAGTAGGAGCAAGAGAAATCTCCCTGCTAGGGAAATAGTCCAAATGTCTGATAGGGTTACTTAGAGAGGAGAAAAAAGTTACAGCTGGTAGAACCCGAGCCTTGGCTTTGGCTAAAGGTAAGGAAGGAAGTTCAGCCTAGTTTTGGCTCCATCCCAAACCCTAACCCAATTGCCTGGTCCCATTGATAGTAATGGAGTTGGATCTTCAGAAGTCTCAGAGTATGTCTTAGTCTCTGGGCTTATCAGCAACTGGGGACAAACAGGGGGCTGTGAAGTAGTTCTACCCACGACTGGTCTTGGGGGAGAATATGAATCAGGATAAAGAAGAGAGGAAATCCCTCATTCCTTCTTCCTCGGATACTGAGACCTTTCTATCCCCTGAAAGTTTTTTCTTCCATGGATTCTTAACCTTTCCAAAGGGATTCAGGCAGAAAGAACAGGTGGAAAGTTTGATTGGCTAATCTTAGAGGAACGAAGGGAACATTTCAGGGCCCTGAGTCATGAATGAAAAATTATTTGGCCATTCAACAAAGAGAAGCATTTGAAATATCCTTGCAAAGAACAAGACATATTAACTGAATATTTGACTTGCAAATGTCTCAAACAGCAGACAATCCAGAGTTCTCCATACTGAAAGAAAAAAGAGATGGATATTCAACAAAAGAGAGACATTTGGATCATTGGGAAAAGGAAGGAAAGAAAAATTGAAAGAGAAAGGGAGGAAGGAACAAAGAAAGGAACAGAAAAAGAAAAAAGGAAAGAGAAAGAATGAAAGGAATAAGAACAGTGTTCTCCCTATAAACACCCCACCCAAAAAATCCCCAGAACTCAAAAAAATGTAAATAAGCATAGCTATCAAGGAAAGAGTAAGAAATGAAATAAATTACCCTATCTTTACAGGTTTTTTTTTTTTAAGTGAGAAAGACTGGCCTATGAGGCTAAGAAAAGAACCAAGAGGACTTTCAAAGTATAGAAAAGGACACAAGGGCTAAAGACAGAAGCAGATCTTAGGGAAGAAAAAACAAAGAAAGAGAAGTACCCCAGACTCAATTCACTTTTTTTGCCTGTAGGCAAATTGATGTGTCTTGTGGAAGGGAATTGCTGAGTGCGGTGATGCATAAATGAGGAGCGGGTAGGTACAGGATAGAAAGGAATAGGTGATTTATCTTTAACAAGTCCATAAGTGGGGAGTAAAAGAATGGTGATTCCTTTTGTCACTAGACAAGGATGGAGGTGCTATTTTAGAGAATGGGAGAGACAGCAGAAAAGAGAATTTGAGTCTAGGGATCTGAAAGGGGGCTTCCCATCAAAGTAGGGGGTAGAGAAAAGAGTACTGTCAAAAAGCACTTCTATGGAGGAAGAAGTGCCTGTCCGTGAATCAGATGGGGATTTCAGGATGAATTTAACATGGAGGATGCTGGCATATTGGAACCACTTTCTCTGAGAGGATGTCGTGTCTCCAAAGTCAATAGCGTGGCCCAAGAGAAGAGAAGTATAATCTCCTAGGGCATCCAGTTGGCACCCAGAAGAATGGGAAAGACACAGACCTAGAGATGGGATAGCATGCCTTTGGTAAAGGGACTGATCATAGTGAAGGCAGAGAGGGGACTAGGTTGAATGATTTAGGACAGAGCATGGTATCTAATATATGGCAGTTGTATCCAAGATTGCTTAACTCATGTATTAATATTTAAATAAGTAAAGCACAACAGGAAAGAAAAAAAAAGAATAATGGGGCAACATCAATAAAGGCAATGACATAGAAATTCCTAAGAAGAGGAAGCTTAAACCCCATACTTCAAAATATGTATAATGTATCTGGGAGTCAATCTAGCAAAGCACATACAAGACCTACATAAAAATGTATTGATCAATTGAAAAACTCTTCTTAAAATTTGAATAACAATAGGGATATCCAGTGATCATTCCTGGGTCAAGTTAATAGAAAAAATGATAATACTACCAAAATTAAATTATATTTTAGCATTATACCAATTAAACTACCAAACAGATACTTTAAATCACTAGCTAAAATAATAGCAGAACTTATTTAGATGAACAGAAGGTATCAAATATCAATGGAAACAATGAAAAAATAAAATGGAAATTGCATTTCCAGAAATGATTAATCTTCAAACTATTTGTTGGTTTAAATAAAGTAGAGCAGTGGAACAGATAAAATCAGAAATACTTACATACAACTCAGAGTTTGATTAAAACCAAAATATAAATTACCCAGAAGAAATCTATATTTGACAAGAATTTCTGGGCAAGTTGGAAAGTATATTGGCAGAAATTAGATTTAGACCAATATTTTATACCAATACCATAATAAATTCAAATTGATATATGAATTGAATAACAATATCAGCATTGCTGTAGTACTTTGTTTTGTAAAACACTTTATGTATGTTAACTCATTTGAAAATTAAAGCCCATATCACTAAAAAAAATTAGGAGACAAACAGATCAGGTACAACTAATGACTATGGAGTAATAGAGGTGATCACAAAATACAAAATAGGTAATTTTGATTGCATAAGATAAAAAGTTACTGCACAAATAAAATTAATGTAATTAGAGTAAAGGAAGCAAATCAGATTAAAGGAAGCAAATTGGAGGACAATTTTCTGTGTTAAATATCTCTGACATTCAAGACCTACAGAAAATTAACAAAATATATGGCACAAAAAACTATTTTCCAACAGATAAATGAACAAAAGATATGAACAAACACTTTGCAAAGGAAGAATTGCAAACTATTAATTAACTTATAAAAACGTTCTGCAAATTAATGCTCCAATAGCTTGCTTTTATAGTTATTTTAAGGCTTAAAGCATTTCAAAATGTTATTTTATCCTCACCACATTTCTGTGAGGTAGTTGCTACTATTTCCATTTTTCCAGATGAAGAAATTGGAATAGTCGTGAAGTGCCTAGCCCAAGATCATAGCACTTGAAACTGGTGCTTAAAACTGGATTTGAAGTCAGGTCTTTCCAACTTTAGGTTCAGACCTTTATCTCGTGCTGTAGCTGCATTGTAAGAAAAAATCAAAATCAAAACAAAACTGAAGTTTCACCTCATATCTAGCAAATTAGTGGAGTTGAAAAAAAAAAGATGGACTAGATAGTGTTGGGGGAGTTGTGGAGAGATGGGAGCAATAATGCCTTATGAATTTGTGAATTGATCCATCCATTCTGGAAATCAATTGGATTTATCTGAAGAAAGTGTCTTAAATATCCATTCATTTTGATTCAGAGGTTTCACTTTAGGCATATTTCTAAATAAATCAGTGACAAAAAAGATCTTATATAGACCAAAATATAGAAACACTGTAGTAGCAAGGAACTGGAGACATAAATGTTTACTGATTGGAGCAGTCAAACAAATTGGGATACACGGATGTAATGGACTATTACTTTTTTATAAGAAATGATGGATATGAAAAATGCAAAGAAGCATAGGAAAATTTACATGAACTGATGCAAGAACCAGGAGAAAAATACATATAATAACTACAACAATGTAAATGGAAAGAATAACAAGGAAAAACATAATCAAAACTGAATGCTGCAGCATGATCATAAACAAACGTAGTCCCAAAGAAAACATATGAGGAGGTAAGTCACCACTTCTTTGTGAATTTGAGGGACTATGGGTGAGGAATATTATATATAACACGAAACTTTTTCAACATAGTTGCCATTGCTGGACTTCCCCTTAGTCCTCATATTTATATTTTGTTAGTGTAGCCGTGTCTGTGGAAAATGGAAAAGAATAAATTAGGAAATGTACAGATAGTAAGAACAAAAAAAAATAAATATATAGAGACTTGAAGATCCAACTGTAGACATCTTGGTTAATTCATTCATTAAGAATTTACTGAGCACCTGCTCAGTGAAAGGTAGCACACAATGGTACCTCAGCAGACGGCACAAAGATTTATTATAATAGATGCTGATGAAGAGTAGTTTGTGAATATATTGAAATGAATGTTTGCATCCAGAGGCCCTGTAATAAGATTGTCAGACACACTAATAGACCATTTTCATATAAATACCATCCCTATAGTAAGTCCCTAAGGAAATTTTAAAGATAGGGAAACTGAGGCCCAGAAAAGAGAAGTTTTGTATGCATTATCTCATCTTATGCTCACAACAGTACTACAATCCAAGTAAATTTTTAATCAATGCTTTGGGCATTAGAGTCCAACACAACAGACTCAGTTCTGTTTTTACTTTCACACTGAGGTTGAGCTAAGCAATATGCCTATTTGAACCAGGGAAGAGAAAGACATTTATTGTCTTTCTCCATTCTCTCCTTGGGCAGAAATGGAACTCAAAGAAAGAATGGCTCCACCAATACATGCCCAACAAATACCACCAATGTAGCTGTCAGGCTTCATTCACATCAAGAGCAAAGTCAGAAAGGTAGTGTGTTGTAAGATACGGGTGCTCCAGTAAAATGCTGTATATTCTCACTGGCTGTCTCAATCAAAGGTGTCTAACATACAGCCTCAGGGCCTCGGTGAAGCCTGAGCAAGATTAAAAAGTAATTGGGAAAAGTTTAACAAAATAAATAAGAATACAAAAAGACATAGCTAATTTTAATATGTGGTTTTCTCAGTTAACATGTGGCCTGCAGGAATCCTTATTATGGTTTAGTGGCCCCAATTTAGTGGTCCTATTTCTATTTGAATTTGAGACCACTAGCCCAAATGTATAGATGTGGTTTACATGAATCATGAGTAGATATCTCTGGAATCTTATCCACTATTCTCTAATGTAAACTGCAATTTCTGCCTTGAAGGTAGCAAGAGAGGAGCCATGGCTGGACATTGATTCTTTTCATCATTCAACTGCAAATTTGATCCAGCACTATTAAGCTTATACCTAGGCACCAAAGAATGAAGAAAATGACCTTTATGGTAAAAAAATTCTTTAAAGGATAAATGAACTGAAAACTAAAGGAGTCAGTGAAAGGAAAATTAATTGCAAAATGGCCAGAGAATGTATTTATAACCTCAGCACTTAGCATACTGCCTGGCACATAGTAATTCTTAATAGATGCTTATTGACTGACTGAACAAATTAGGGTAGGAATGGGCTGCCTCTTTTCATTGGAGATTTTCAAGCAGATACTAAAGAACCATAAACCAAGGTACACTCCAAATAAAGATTCTGTAACCTTATCTGTGTAGACTGTAAGCTCCTTGAGGACAGGGACTGTCTTTTGCCTCTTTTTGTATCCTGAGTTTAGCGCAGTGCCTGGCACATAGTAGGTGTTTAATAAATGTTTATTGATCGATTGTGTGGCCATAGGCAGATCACATCACTTTCCTGAACTTCCTTATCTGTATAATGGGTAGTCATGAAATTTGAATTTCCTTCACAATGTTGCTATGAGGAAAATGCTTTGTAAACCTAAAAGTTTTATAGAAATAGTAATCATTGTTATTGTAAGAAAGACTAGTTTCCCTCTTGGGCATGAAATGATGGGCAAGTCATTTAACCTGTCAGCCTCAGTTGTCTCAACTATAAAGTAGGATAAAAAGCCCCTAACTCCTAGGAATGTTATAAAGATAAAATGAGATAATCTGTGTAAAGTGCTTAGCACAATGACTGGGACATAGTAGGTGCTTGATATTTTTTTCTTTTTCTTTCTTCCAATTTCTCTTCTCATTAATCCATCCTCCTTTCAGCTACCAACTTATTTTTTTTCCTAAAGCATGAGTCTGACATATGATTGTCCAGCTCAAGAAACTTCATTGGTTCCCTATGTCTCTAAGATATAATATTAACTCCCCAGTTTAGTATTTAACATCCTTCACAATTTGGCTTCTGTCTTCTTTTCAAAGATTATTACACATTAATTCCCTTCATGTAATCAACATTTCAGCCAAGCAGTTAAGGCTGAAATTGAGGCCCACGGGCTGCATGTTGGACACCTTTGATTGAAATAACACATGTGAAGATGCACGCACACACACACACACATACATATATACGTATATGTATGTATATGTATACATATGTATATATTGTATATATTTGTGTGTATGTGTGTGTTATTTGGACACATATATAGACTATAACATACAAGCTTTCTGACTTTACTCTTGATATGAGGTGGGACATCTAGATTAGCAGTATTTGTTGGACGTGGGCTGGCAGAGTTATTTCTCCTTGAGCTGTTCTTTGTGTGAATGCTACATAAAAATATCTAGGTTCATGATAATTTGAAAAAGAGAGAGTGAATACTAAAATTAAGGCGATCTGAAAGAGTTAATAAAGGACACAGAGTATAAGCTGAGCCTAGAAGTAATATAGAGATTTTAAAATGGGAAGCAAGGAGGGGGTGTGTTCTAGGCATGGGGAAAACCTGGGAAAAGGAGCAGGAGATGGAATGTCTGGTCCCTAAATTTAATATCCCATCACCTGCCTGGAATGCATCCACCCTCCTCACTCCCTCTTTAAATTATCATGAAACTAAACTGTTTTCATTTTATATCTTCTAAGTATCAAGTGAACTCCTTTGAGGTAGGAGCTATTTTCCATCTTGTCTCCAGAATTCTCAGCACTTCCAATAGTATCTGAGCGAGATTTCTGACCATAGGATCTGAAATGTCAGATGTCACATTAAGTCTAACTCCCATTCCAAAGGAGTGAGATAAAAGAGCTCCAAAGATATTCAGTGAATTTCCCAAGGTCACACAGGCACTAAGTAAATTTGAACTCAGGTCCTGAGCTCAGTACTCTCTGTTTCCACTGAGTCTTACTGCTTTCCCTAGGACTGGAATGGATAATGCACAGCTCTGTAATCCTTTTTGGTCTCCAAAGCACTTTATATGCACTATCTTAATTTATCCTTACAGTACTACACTTATTTTATTTCTATTTTGCAGATGAGAAGACTGAGGTTCAAAGAGGATGAGTGACCTGTGCAAGGTCACACAGTTAGGAAACATCAGAGGTGATATTTGAATCCAGGTGTCTCCTGACTCTAGTATTCCTTCTCATATACCATACCGACTCTTCTTCTAAAGACTATTAAAAGTCATGTTTTAGGAAAGATAAGTGCTAAGATAGAAAGCAGTGGTAAAGTTAGGGAAAACAGGCACATTAATGCAGCTATTGGTGGACCTGTGAATGGGTACAACCATTCTGGAAAGTGATTTATGATTAAACACACACAAAAAAAGTTATTAAACAGTATGTGCCCTTTGACTCAACTGTACCACTGCTAAGCCTATCTCCAAAAGAGATCAAAGAAAGAGGAAAAGGTACCATGTATCAATATAAAAACCAATTTTATAGTTTTTAAAATATTGACTAATAAAATGCATTAATAGCAGCTCTTTTTTGAGGTGACAAAACATGGGAAATAGGAGGATGTCCATCAATTAGGAAATGGCTGAACAAATTATGGTGTATGAATGTGATAGAATACTGTTGTACCATAAGAAATGAGGAAATAAATTATTTCCAAGGGCAATAGAAAGACATATAAACTGAGTAGAGAGAGTAAAGCCAAAAAGCAATTTATACTACAACAACAATACTGTAAAAATGAATAATTTTGAAGACTTATAAACTGATGAACAATGAAATAAGTAGATCCAGGAGAATAATTAATACAATACCAATAACACTGTAAAGACAGACTTTGAAAGCTGTTGGAACTATGATCAATGCAAAGAACATTCATGATTCTGAAGGACCAATGATGAAATCCCATTCCTGGCAGAGGGGTTATGGATTCAGGGTGCAGAACAAGATAGTTTTTAACATGGCCAATAAGGAAATTTATTTTGCTTTACTATGCATGTTTGTTATAAGAATTCTTTTTTTTCCAGTGGGAGGGAGAGAAAATAGATTCCTGTTAATTAAAAATATAAAACTTTAATTAAAACAGAAAACATAGCAAGGGGAACAACAATGACTCCAAGACCAGAGCTAATCCCTGCCTCTAGGACATGCTGATTCTAGGAATATCCCTGAAGAGCTCAACTCATTACAAAGTAGGTGTCAACTCCATGAAGGGCTTTCTGCCTTCCTGGTGTTCTTTCCTGTGCAAGAACTTCTTCCAGTAACTTTCCAGTAACTTTTCACCTGATCATAATTAGAACCTTGAGGAATGATGTTAGTAGTTAGCATGACACTCGTTTGCTTTGCCTCCCAAGGAAGCTTCTGGACCCAGAGAAATTACAGGAAGAGAAAATGGAGGATAGAATTGAAATATTTGGGGACCACCAGCCATCACCCCAAACTGACTCTTCTCAAACATTTCTTTCCTCTCCTTCCTTTTCACTTGTCCTACTCTTCTTGGCCACGATTTCTTGGCTTCCCTTCTCCAATTTAATTCTGCTCAATTCAATTTAATTCCATTCCATTCAATTTAATTTAATTCAGCAAGCATTGATTAAGCACCTGCTAGGGGCAGAGTTCAGAACTGGAGGAGGCAAAAAAATTATATACAACTCCTTCCCTTGTAACATTATGTCCTATGTACTATTATACCTACCCTCGTAGAGCTTAGATTCACATATTTACTAAAACCTATAATACAAAATAATCTAAGTGCATAAGACCCACTTGGACCAAATTAAGCAACTCAATTCCTGATCAAAATTGTGTTTTATTTTGTTTTGCTTTGGGTTTTTTGTTTGCTTGTGGGAGTCTTCTGCTATTTCACTATAGCGTTAAAGTGAGATAGAGAGGCAGGTAATTTCTAAGTAATTTTGTTATTTTTTGTTGAGGAGAGAAGGGGAGGATGATTAGGGAAGGTTTCTTGGAGCAGGCTGCATTTGAGTTGGGCATGAGGGATGGTTAATGGTAATTCATCTCTAGGTACTTTTATGACCTCGAGATTAATGGGCTGATTTTAGAATCGGAAAGACCTGGTTTCAAGTCTTGCTTCTAATATAAATTAATTGTGTAATCATAGATATTTTTCTTATTTTCTCAGGGCCTGTCTTAAGACAATACATTACAAAGAAATCAGTCATTGCATGAGGCTTTCCTGCCATAGGTTCAATCAAAGGGCTGAACCAGAATTTGGAAAAACAAGGATAATTCAACCCTTGAAGGGGTAGAAGGGTAATAGAGGCACAGAAAACAATGCCAGGGGTGGGGAACCTGTGGCCTAGAGGAACTCTAAGTCCTCAAATGCAGACTTTTGACTAAATCCAAACTTCCCTTAATAAAATGACTTGTTCTATAAAACCTGGACTCAATCAAAAGGCCACACCCAAGGACCTAGAAGGCCACATGTGGCCTGGAAGCTGCAGGTTCCCCACCCCTGGAAGCAATATCCTGGAGTTAGGAAAAGTGACTTAGTAGGTATGAAGGGGAGCTGGGTCTCCAACTTTATTGAATTATAGACTATTGGGAGGAGAATAAAATGAGATGAGGCTGAAAGATTTCTTCCCCTAATTTCTCCCCTTCTTTCACCAATCCTTAAAAGGTTTCAGATGACAAATGAAGCAACTCGAGCCCTAACTAAAATTATGAGAATTTTTTCTTCTATTTATTTTTCTTACAGAGCAGTGGGAGTCTTCCAGTAACTACTTCATCGTAGCATTGAAGTGACCCTGGGGTCCTGAGGCTTGCCAGATTAGCACAGTCTCAGCAGGTCATATCAAGCTGTAAATACTTTGATTATGGGACTGATGGCATGTGTGTTCGCCTTTGAGGACCAGTTTAGTTAACTAAGGAAGACAGGCTCATTATCAGGGTGTTGGTCAGCAGGGCCTGGATATTTTTGGCCCCAATAATTGATAAAAAGCTGTTTTAAGGCTTGGGGTATTGAGATCTGCTTCTGCAAAGGGAGAATGTATAGAAATGCAAATGTAGGTGGGATGGTGAAACTGACCCATGGCTCCTCCTAGAGTGTATGCCTTTCTCTGTTTCTAGAATGCCACCCTTTTCTAGTGGGCTGCTGAACTCTTACACGTTCTTGAAAATTCCATCAAATTCTGCCACTGCCAGAAAGCAAGCCCTGGTCACTGGAACAGGAACCACCTTCCCCCATGAACTCGCAAAGGGCTTGGTTTAATGCATGTGTAGCTATCTACATTTGTGTCATATCCACATACGGTGAGCTCCCTAAAGCAGGGATCGAGTCTTAGCTAAACTTTCTATCTCTTCCGCTATCCAGAATAATGCTTTACCTACAGTTGCGGCTTAATAAATATTTGTTTTATAAATAAATGAATGAATGTGAAATGCTAGTGAGTCTAATAGAATATAAACCCCACAAAGGTAGGAACTGTCTTGTTTTAGTGTTTGTGCCCCTAGCACCTCGCCCAATGCCTGGCACATAGAAGGGACCTAAAAATGTGTGTTGAAGGGGAATTAAACTGAATTATTCAGCTACCTCCAAACAAGCTAAATCTGTCATACGGCTCATCTTTAACTACAATGGTTAGGAAGCTCCCCTGTAATTTACACAGGTAGAAAAGAGAGCCAGGCAATTTCTTGCAAAACCCAAATACCTTACAGATTTAAAAGGCTGGCATTTTCTAAGTTTTTTTTCTTTTTTTTTCTTTTTCTTTCCTCTTTTTTTTAAAAGCACCCAGTCATCCTCATTAGCTAGATATCTTTATTCTCTAAATATTTACCACCCAAATGAAATTTACAGTTTAATTTGCTGTATAAAATCATTTATTGACTGATAAACCTCATTACTAAGCCCAAGCACAGCCTCTGGTGCTTGCACCAATTTTAATTCTTGTAGCAGCAGGCTACTTGGAGAGAAAAACACTCCTGTCACGCTGACGGCGGGGGTCTAAATTATTCAAATACACTAAATCCATGCAGAACATTTCTCCTGCTCCTAATTTTTCTTTTCTAGCCAACAATTAACTAGCAATATTCTAAGCCGAACAATGCCAACTATTCCAAAAGAATTACTGGGCTGATGGAGCCGGTACCTGGCCCTTGCTGGCTGTGTTGCTATAGTTCAAGGTTGGGGGGTGGGGGAGCTGGGGAGACCAAGGCTAGAGAGAGACACAGACAGACAGACAGACAGACAGACAGACAGACACACACACACACACACACACACGTAAAGACAGAGAGAATGAGAAAGAGAGACAGAGACAGAGAATGAGAGAGAGAGACAGAGAGACAGGGAGCTTTGCACCAGTTTCCTTTCTAGAATTTTCTGTCTGCCTCTCTCCCAGCTCCCAGATGAGGAAACAGAGAGAACATTCTGAAGAGGTAAGATGATGGAGCAAAGGAACTCTTGTTCATTTTACAAAGATAATTGTCATGTGGACAAAGAATCAGACCTGTTTTACCTGGTCTGGAAGGGTGAAAGAAAAACCAGGAAAAGTGAGGGGAAGATATAGGAAGGATAATTTTGGCCCAATATGAAGAATTTCTATAAAATCAGAGAGGTCCAATGATGGAAAGGATTGCTTCATTAGGGAATAAGCTCCCCACACTATTTGCAAATGTTAGATGACCATTGGTTGAGAAAGCATTGGATTTGGATTCAGAAGTCATTTATTTACATCCTAGCTCTCTTACTACCTAGACAGCCTTAGGTGAGTCACTTAACTTTTCTGGTCCTCAATTTTATCATCTGTAAAATGGGCAAGCTGGTTGAGAAAATCACTCCCTAAAGTGCTTTTGGGCTCTCAATCTGGTAATCCTATGATTCAGGTAGGAGTTGACCAGATCACAGATTCTAATAGATATACCTATACATCATGAATCTCTAGCTATTGAGATATCTATAACTGTATACATTTATCTAGACTTAGAAGAAACAGAGAGAGAGGCATAGGGCTGCAGGCTGTTGGATTTGGCTCTACTCAAAACTGTTGCATGACTCCTGAAGGATAAGAGAGAAAGTGAATTCACTCTCCCCTCATGTTTGAGAGAAAAAAGAAAAACATTTCAGGACTCTCATATAAGAGGATAGATAGATGTATGCATACATGCATACATAGACACATATACATATATATATATACACACATATAAGCACATACATTCTTGTATGTGTATACATATATGTATGTACATATATGTACATCTACACATACATATATCAGCAATTGAAAAGAAAAATCAAAAGGTTAAGGTGATGTAAGGAATCGAAACAATGAAAAAAGTGAAATTAAGACTTCAATAAAAAACTTCACTATGGAGGTATGAGAAATCAAGAAATTAGAAACAAAAGAGAACTCCCAGAGAAGGAGGATATGGGAGAGGTCAGTATCTATATGGCAACAAGAAGACGAACAAAATGAAAACATAAGTTGGATCAAACAAGAAATGGGAAGTTTGTACACTATTAGTATAATGAAAAACCAAACAGGTATATCATGGAATAAATCTGAAACTCTATATTTTCTAAAAAAAAGAAAAGAAGAGGGGGCAGCTAGGTGGTGCAGTGGATAGAGCACCAGCCCTGGAGTCAGGAGTACTTGAGTTCAAATCCAGCCTCAGACACATAACACTTACTAGCTGTGGGACCCTGGGCAAGTCACTTAACCCAATTGCATAGCCAAAAAAAAAAAAAAAAAAAGAAAAGAAAAAAAAAGAAAGAAAAGAAAAAAGACAGAACCAGATAAGAGATTCAGATCTTACAGATGTATAGATCTTATTGAATCAAACACTTCAAAATGGTGAATGAATTATTAGCAAGGCATTTTTCCAGTTTTCTCTGGTAAGCCTGATGCTAACTTTAAAAAAAAGTATATATTTAATAACAAAAGAGAAGATAACAATGATTCCTTCCAATAGAGAACATTTATTTGCTTTTGTACTTTATATAAAACTTTCTTACCCTGTCTGTTGTTTTTTTAATCTATCAGCATTTATAAGAAAATAATATATTGTCTAAGGAGCAGAAAGGGATACACCTACAAGTCTTTAGGGTAAATGTAAGGAATAATTTCTTATTGATTTGATAATTGTTGAACAAACTGCTCCTATATGTCATAATAGTTATGCTACTTTTGTTAATAATCACAAAGCCTTGGACTCAATTCTGCATGCATAGATTATTCAAGTACTGCAAATACATAAACTAAATCCAAGAACAACAAGAATGCAAAATGATTTGATATTCACGTGGAAAACTGTTCTCCTTTCTAAACCAATTAACAATGCAAAAATGTCAAAAATAATTCATAGAAAACATACTGCTGGGGGAAGAAAGAATCAGGGGAGATATAGTCTAAATCTGCTATGGTTTTTGCCTGTCTTTCAAGACATTAATATCTCTCCTAAAGAGAACTAGGTCTGACTTACCAAATAAAAATGGAGTTTAACCAAAATATCATATTAATCACTTGACCTACATGGAAGATGTTGAGCTATATTAATCTGCCAACACATGCACACATATACATTGAACTATTTATTTATCTCAGGGAATATTTCTCCAGTGATACCAGAATAATTAACAATAATAATAATGATTAGCATGTTTGTGTCACTGACTATGGGTCAAGTGCTTTACAAATATTATTTTATTTGAATCTAACAATACTAGGGGATAGATGCCATTATTATCCTCATTTTACAGTAAAGGAAATTGAAGTCAAGTGACTTGCCAAAACTCACACGGATAGCAAGTGTCTGAGTCAAGATTTGAACTCAGGTCTTCCTATCTGTAGGCTTAGTACTCTATCCACTGTACCACTGAGCTACCATGTATCATTTGGACTTATTAAGTGTAAAACTATGAAAGTATGCCAAGGAAAAATTGAAACGAGAGATTTTGAGGATAAATCTGGAGGCCAAATAAAACCAATGGACAAACGTGACTTATTGGGCTCTAAAAGATCATTGAATATAAAAATGACAAGGAGAAAATTGCGACTGAGTATGCTAAGAGACTTAAGGACACCTGGAAATCTACCCTTTTATGCTAAGAATACATTTAATACAATTAGCACCCACACAATACCAGTTTTAATGTACACCATCGGCACTACAAAATGAACCACAACAAATCTGGAAAGTATCCTCATAAAACTCTGTATTATATTAGTGAAATGTAGCATTCTTCACCCTAAGTCGGCTATTGAAAGATTATCAAAAAGGAGTGTGGGGGGAGGGGTGATAGAGATTCTAAGAGAACATGATAAACAGGTCAAGAACCTAAAGAAATACTTTTGGAAAGAATGTACATCACTTCAGGAAGCAATATTAAAATGGTACACACTATTGGATTTGTCAAATATAACTGCAAGTGGTTTAATCTCCAGATGGATCCTCTCAAATGGCTCAGATCCAAGAGGAGAGACAAAACCCTCTACACAGGCAATAACTGTATGAACTCAACCAACAGTCAGTTGATGACAAAGTGTTGAACAAAAACATTGATTGGGCAGTACAGATTCATTGATTACAATGGGGGGGGTTGATGGAATTTACAAATAGGTTATTGCCATCACAAAGAAATTATCCTTAAGGAGCCCAAAGTAAGTGGTCAATGCAGATCATACAAGAAAAGGTAGAAATCATAACACATCACTGAAAACTACAAAATGTTAGCACCTCCCAAATATTATGACCTAGTGGATTGAATTATACTTTATACTTTATTATTATACATATATTATTGTACATACTACATATATTATATATAGTATATTATACTGTATTATATATTGTTATTCTTTAAAAGATCACTACTTTTTTATGATTTTTATGAGAAATCTCCATACTATAAACTCAGATATCAAAATATCCTGAAGAATTAACCTTGATACTAAAGTATTATCACACATTAAACAGTTATCTACAATTGTCTAGACATTACATTGATTTTTTAAAAAAATTAAAAATACAATTTCTAATGGATGTTCCCATTCCAAATGCTTATAATATCCCAGCTAAATGGAAATAAAAGTGTTCAAAATACAGAGATCCAGCAGACAAAATCAAAATCTTTTTGGAGCAAGATAATTGATCCCAATCATCCTATTTGCTACTGTAAACAGCAACAATGCAACAATATAGCATCTATGTAGCACTTTAAGACTTATGAAAGACTTTACAAATATCATTTTCTGCTCACACCAACTCTGGGAGGTAGGTGTTACTATTATCCCCATTTTTAAAGGTGAGGAAACTGAGGCAGATGGAGGTTTTTGTGACTTGACCAGTTCATGTCTGTTTTCATCTAGTGCATTAAGAATGTTGATAACCTAAATGAAATCATTTCTCAATGATTAACAGACTTCCGGCTAGTGACCAAATAAATGAGGATAGACAAGATAAATGAGGGAATGGGGATAAGAGAGAGGACAATCTGCTGGAGAAGACAGGATGTGATGGGATCACTTGAGGGTATAGCTAGCACAAGGGTGATGGTCTAGGAAAGAAATAAAGGTATTATGGGATGGGAAGTCATGGTGGAGATTAAGAACAGGATTTGGGGTTATAAGGAAGAATGAGAGGTGTTATAACAATAAAGTGTGATCAGATAAGAGAATTTCAGAGTTTAGTACATCGAAGTGGTACATTTGTATGTGATAGCAAGATCCGGGCTATAGCCACCTTCATGCATAGCTGAGGTGAGGTAGAGGAGTAGGTTATGTGAAATGAGAAAACGGAGAACTGTGAGGTTAAGTATTTGAAGGAGTATCAGTAGGTATATTAAAGTCCCCTAGTATGAAAATAGAAACTGAGGAGGAAAGACTGTGAGGCAGGCACTGAACTCATTGAGAAAAGAAGAGATGTGGCCTAGAAAATAGTAGAGAAAAATTACCATAATCTTGATTGGTTGGTAGACAAGGCTTCAGTGACTCTTAAAGGAGGGGAGGTTATTGGATTTTTATGCCTGTAGCCATTCAGTTGGCAGAAGGTGACACCTTCCTCTTACCCTGTGCAAGGGAGACATCGAGCCAGAGCTGCCTCTAGGTCACTGAAGAGACATCTGTGGCAAGAAGGTAAAGTGAAAACGGGGATGTGCAGGAGCTTCCTGGGGATGCAGCTACAGTGCATGGAAAGAAGTGTGCCATCTGCTAGCTTCCCATTTTAACCAAATAGTCTCACTACAGAAACAGGCGCTAAGTTCAATTGTCTCTGCACAGCAGAAGGCATGCAATTGGCACTCTCTAAATTTCAGCATCCTGAGATAAAACCCCAGCAGCCTTGTTCTAGTTAGCATTTGTGTCTCTCCTCTTTAACCCAGAATTCTGTTTGATTCAATTCAATTTAGTGCATGTTCATTAAGTGCTTACTTTGTACAAGGCCCCATTGTTGATGCTGTGGTTATGAAGACGAAAAATCACGTCCCTCCTGCCAAAGAACACCCCTTCCTATGGTGTGGTTTCCCTGATGGCCTTCAAGTTTGGTAGAAAGTCTTTCCTGGTCCTACAGCTACAAGGGTCTCCTCTTTAATGTGACCTTGTATATGCTCTCCAGGTATGTTGTGTATTATAAAGTACTTTACGGTTTTCTTCCCCAATAGAATTGATCCTTCTTGAGAACAGGGGCACTTTTTTGCCTTTCTTTTCATCCCTAGCTTTTAGTACAGTGCCTGGAACACAGCAGATCCATAATAAATGATGTTGATTGTCTGACATAGATATATATGTGTGTGTGTGTGTGTGTGTGTGTGTGTGTGTGTGTGCGTGTGTGTGTGTATAAAATAAGTGTGTTTGTGTATGTATATGCGTATGCATATATACACCTATGTGTGTATGTGTATGTGCATATATGTGTATATATAGTGTGTTTATATGCATGCAAATACATATGTATACATATATGTGTGTATATATGTGTATGTATTTACATATATATGTTTATACACATAATCATGTATATGCGTGTGTGTTTGGGTGTATCATGGAAGCTTTCATAAAAACTGTAGCAACTGAGAAGGACGTTAAGGGAAGGAAAAACTTCAAACTACATAGATGTATGGGAAGTCCTTTCCAGGTATAGAGGTTGGTGTGTGATTGAAACACAATGAAGAAGGACAGGACCAGATTGGGGAAAAGCTGGTAGCTCATTTTGCATGAAGCATAGAAAGGGTCAGGGAAAGCAAAATGAAGTAATTCTGGAAAGGTAGATAGGAATCAGATTGTGGAAAGCCTTCAATGGTAGGGTGAGGGTATTCGTTTGTTTGTGGAGTGGGGTAGGGGCAGGTTTTTTCTGTTTGTTTATTTGTATTTTAATATTAGAGGTAAATGGGAATCAGTACGGTTTGAAAAGACATATGGTTAGAGCTCTATGTTAGTTGGATAATATGGATAAATGTGTATATGTGTGTATATGTATATACATATATGTGTTGTGTCTATATATATACATATGCACACATACATGTGTGTGTGTGTGTGTGTTCAAGACCAATTAAAGGAGGAAGGTACTGGAGGCCAGAAGACAAATAACAGTCTACTTCAACAGTCCAGGAGAAAGATAATGAATATTTGAACTAAGAAGTGAAGAAATTTGAGCAACAGTGCTCTCCACAAACTGATTTAACCAAACAATTGCTCATTTGTCCAATTCAGCTTACATGTATCTAATAGAAATTCTAGGTTATTTATCTTAGAAATTCATTTCTTTTTATTTCCATTTTGAACATAATTTGTCATGATATGCCTCATGTGTATATGCCCTGATCCATGCCCCAAACGCAGTTCCTTTTCTATACTGACAAGGATTCTCAAAAAAAAAAAAAGAATTCTTCAACTTGGAGCTGGCTTCTCCTTATACCCAAGAAGGAATAGAAGCTTTATTGAAAATAGTGTAGTTTTTATTGCTGCAACCCAATGTGAAAGAGCAATCACTAGTAAAAACGGTATAGACTTCTGTTATTATTTGTAAATCAGGTTTCATAGAAACGACTATTTTAACCCTGTCTCTTAGTGTTAGAAAAATGTATTTGACATACTGTATCCAATTCCTCACTTAATATTTCTATTTCTTATCAAAAATATACTCAGTCCCAAAGCAGTCCCCAACAGAGAGCCCCAACCTCTTTGGCAGCAACTATCGAGTATCAGGGACAGTTTTTGGCCTTACTTATTATCCTTGTCTGTCATTGGGGCATTTTGGAGTGAGAATATAAAGATGTAACATGACTTCTGTGGTCACCATCTTATTTCAGTGTTTGTTCATCCCGTTTCTTCTCTCAGAAATTAGGGAAGCAGAAATCCACTGTAGGCCTGCCCCCTTGTACAACGTCTTGATTCGGTCTCCGCTAATAGGTATCCTGTAACTAAGTCTGAGGAGCATGCCTACAACCTATCCACAGGCTAGGCCTCGGACAGCTTTTACAGTACAATAGTACCTTTCACAAAGTAAGCACTTAATGAACATGCATTGAATTGAATTGAATCAAGTTGATATTACTTTGGAAAGTTGCCATAAATTCTCAGACTTTTAACTTGTGCTACTCATTCTAAGGTAAGTTTATGCCAAGATTTCTAAAGATCCCAACTTACTGGGGAGCTATGAACCAATTCCCAGCTATCACACACCACAGGGAAGAAAAAATGGGTCCCAGACAGCAAAAAAGATCCACTTCTTTTTATGTGTAAATTTTACTTAAATATTATTTTGTAATGACCTGGATTTGTGTTAGGAAATCTCTCTTGATGATTTTTTTTTCCTGCAATTACTAGTGTCTGGTAAGCTTTATAATTAGGGCCAGGATGTATTCTGCAGCACCTCATTAACGGTTTTCCCTTTCAGGATACCTGCCTCTCCTGAGCTTCCAAAAGTCACTTCTGTGTGGTTGGAACTGGCTGCCTCAGAAATCTTCATTTCCCTCTTCCTCTTTGGCTTCCTTTTCTCCTCCTTTCCTTTTTTCTTCCCTTCATCCTCATCCCCCTCTTCTTCCTCTTTCCTTCCTCTTCCTCTTTTTTCTCCTTTCTTTTTCTCATCTTTCAATTCCTTCTCCTTTCACATTTTCTTCCTCTTCTTTTCTCTTTTTCTCTTTCTTTCTCTGCCTTTTTTCCTTTTCTTCTCCTTCCTCTTTTTTTCTTTTCCTCCTCTTCCTTTTCTGTTTTTCTCTCCCTTTTTTTTGCCTTTTCTTTATCTTCCTCCTCCATCTTGCCCTTCTCTTCCTCCTTCTTCTCCCCTCCTTCCAAATATCCCTTTTCTCCTCCTTCTGCCTTCCCTTCCTCATAGTAGTTTACTTGGAATTTATTGCTTTGAATAGCCTGCTTCACATCCCTCCTTTGACTTTTCTCTTCCTATTGTGAGCACAGTCAGGTTTTGTGCGCTCCTAATTTAGAGAGCTTCCTTCTGGGTGTAAATGCATAGACGTGGCCTACTTCTAGAGGATTAAGTAGGTTCACTCTTGGCTCTGTACCTTGTGTTGGCCAATTTCTCATCATCAAGAAATCTAAAGTTGTACCCTGAAGGCTTTCCGATTCATCTTTTCTTTGGCTCTGCCTAATTTCAAGATGGTCCCACTCAAAGCTAAACCATTTGGGCCCTGACCTTCTAGCTTCTGTGAAGATTTGAAAGCCAATCAGGGCCAGTCCCACTGCTAGAGCAAATCACTGGAAAGTAATTTCTGCTCTATGCGTTGCAGTTGGAGAAGGGCAACTTATTTTCACATCAGCAGCAACTACTCTGCTTACAAGCCTTTTTGACTAAGCTGAGATAGCTTATTTCTTTCCAGTGGAATGAAAGGAATAAATATAATGGTTTACATATGTGTAGTATTCTATGAGTTAATAAAGGAAATACTTCTCTCTCAAGAGAAGAAGTAGCGATGGCTAGAGTGCTGGACTTGGAACACAGAAGACTTGGGTTCAAATCCCCCCTCAGATGCTTACTAGCTACATTTCCTTGGATGAGTCACTCAACCTTTCGGTGCCTCAGTTTCCTTACGCACAAAAAGAGGAAATTGGAGTCAGTGGCCACTAACATCCCTTCCTCTTTTTATATACTCCAGCTTACCAATGTCTCATCTCAAAATGTGGCTCAAAACTAAACAGTATACTACAGATGTGGTCCATTTGGGGCAGACAGAGGACACCTCCCTCATGCTAGATGAGTACTTATTGTAGGGTGGTGGTATAAAACTTGAATAGAAATGGAGGCCACTGAACCATATATAAGGATCCTTGTGTGCCATATATTGACATAAAAAACCCTCATATTACCATTGTGTATGTTATATTTTATTTTTATTCATACTGTTTTTGGGTGTGTGTGTGTGTGTGAGAGAGAGAGAGAGAGAGAGGCAATTGGGGTTAAGTGACTTGCCCAGAGTCACATAGCTAGTAACTGTTATGAGTCTGAGACAGAATTTGAACTCAGGTCCTCCTGACTCCAGGGCCAGCTCTTTATCCATTTTGCCACCTAGCTGCCCCTTTTATTCATATTGTTAAACATTTCCCAATTACATTTTAATCTTATTCACCTGGGAGCTTTGAGGAGCCTGGAAGCATGGCTGGGGAGGGGAGGGGGGCTGAGTTTGACACCTCTGACAGGGAACCTTTGAACACAGTTCCCTTTTTTTTTTTTCAAATCACGTGGCTGATGGAGCAGATAGTTGAGACCAAACATTATTCCAGATCAATCAAAATTTAACAAAACTATTTATAGCTAGCATTCATAGAATTTCAAGGATTGCAAAATTCTTCACGTATATTATCTCAATTTGATGTATACAACAGACTGGTGAAATAGGTGATAATATTATCCTCATTTTATATATAAGAAAACTGGGGCTCAGAGGGATTAAGTGACTTGTTCATGGTCATGTAGCTGATAAATATCTGAAGCAAAATTAGAACTTAGGCCTTACTAATTCTAATGCTCTACCCATTGTTAACCTAGCTACCAATTTATGGAAGCCATTCCCACAGCACAATTTTCCTTCTCTGCCATATAAACGCCATGGGCTGTGCTTTTCAGGGGCCTTTAAACCCACTTGTTCCTTTCCAACATCACCTCTGTTTTATGGACTCAGAAACAGTAGTCCTTCTGAGTTGGAAACTTTTCCAACTCACTTATACTGAACAACAGGCAAGTAATTTAACCCTGTTCAGAGCCTTTTGTGTCCAACAGGTGTGAGACCCTCATTTCAGAAAGGCAATAACATAGAGAGACCAAGAGGCAGAATGGTATAAAGGATTCTGTAGGGGCACTGGAATCAGAAGATGTAGGCTCCAACCTAGAGGTTCTGTCACTTATTACCTGTATGACCTGGGACCACGTCCTCCTCTTGGACTCAGTCAGTCAGTCAACAAGAATTTATTAATTACTCATCATCTGCTAAATACCTAGGATAGAAAGACGACACAAATGATCCCCAGCAGTACCTTTCTGAAGTAAATCAGAAATGAAGTTAAGTAAGCATTCTACCAGCTTGTGGACCTCCTTACTGCTCATTCTTCTTGAAAATTCTTTGGTGTTTCTTCCTAAATTAATCCTGGTATCCTTACAAAGAGTTATTTTTCTGAAACAACACTTCCCAGAAGAGGACAGGACTTGTGGGGCTCAGAGTGTGGCGTATGTAAACTGAAAAACAAAGCAATGTGTTTGGGACTGGGGAAGGGGGCAGTGCATGATAGAAATAAGGCACAGTCCTGTCCTCATGGAGTTTATGACAGTAGGAAGATATAATACATCCAATTCAATTCAGCTACCATTTATTTACTAAGTGCTTAATTTAAACACAATACTTTTGGACATGGGGATACAGAGGCACAGTTGGCCCTCAAGAAGCTTAGAGTCTGGTAAGGAGGTGTGACAAATACAGAAAATCATATTATTCTCATTCTCATCAGTCCTTTGAACTCTAGGCTGCCTTGTGGACATGTAGGTTGTGAAAATCCCACGGCTCTTCCCCAGCTCACCTTGATGAATTCTCACCCTGATGAAAGTTCTTTTGATCATTTTATCATCTGGGTCACACAATAATATAAACACAACATCTCAGAGATGAGGGAAGTCAAAGCTCATCTAATCCATCCTGTAACTAAATAAGAATCTTGTCTACAATATTATCTAAAAGTCATCCAACCTCCAGCTGATCACATGATATTTTATATTCCTGAAACATAATACCATCCTTGGCACCCTCTTGCCTAAGAACTTTTGATAGCTCTCTCTTGCCTCTGGGATATGATATGATATGATATTTGACATGATATGATGATAAATGGTATGATATAGCATAATGTAACTGACATAATGCACCATAACAGGACATGACACAACAGAACAGGATAGAACAGAATAGAATAGAATAGAATAGAATAGAATAGAATAGAATAGAATAGAATAGAATAGAATAGAATAGAATAGAATAGAATAGAATAGAATCTATTTGTTGTTTAAAACCCAGCACAATGGAGCTCCATCCTACCTTTCTAGGCTTATTGTAAGAGACTCCCCTCAAACACTTCACTTTGGAGGCAAACTGGCTTCCTAATTGTTCCTCTTAAATGACTTAGATGACATTAGATGACTTCTGTTTCCCTGCCTCTCTTCTCACCTTTTAAAATTCCAAGATCCCTCCAGGATTCCCTCTAAACACCCCTTCCTATCAAAATAGTACTCCTACTTCTTTCCTGATTGCTTAACCCATTCCCATTTTACTTTTTTATTTTTTATTTTTTTATTTTTTATTTTTTTATATTTATATATTTTTTATATTTATATTTTTATTTATTTTTATTTTTTATATTTATATTTATTTATTATTTATTTTTATTTTTATTTTTATTTTATTTTTTATTTTTTAAATATTTTTATATTTTATATATTTTTATATTTTATTTATTTATTTTTATTTTTATTTTTTATTTTTTATTTTACTTTACTTTTTAATTCATCTTGCCTTAACCTCTCAAATAAGCATTTATTAACTATCTGACAATGTTTTAGGACTCCTGCTAGGCACTGAGAATACAAGGACAAAATAAAACTGTTTCTGTCCTTAAGGAGCTCATGCTGATATTATACATATTATTTATTTATGTGTGGTTTTCCTTAGTCAAATATAAGCTCCTTGAGGTCAGGAACTGTTTTTGGTTTTAATTTTTCCATGCCCAGCTCCTGGCACATAGTAGACATTTAATAAATAATTTTCAATGAACGGATATTGAATCACCCTGGTGCAGGCCCAGATCATCCCATGCCTGCACTATTGCAATAGATTTGGGGATTAACTCTTTTGCTCAAGTCTCTTCCTACTCTAGTCCATCCTCCACTCAGCTGCCAAAGATTTCTAAATTACAGGTCTGACCATGTCACATCCCTACTCAATAAACTCATTGGTTCCCTCTTTCAGGATGAAATATAACATTCTCTGTTTGGCTTTTAAAGACCATCAAAATTTGCCCCCTTTCTATCTTTCTAGTCTTCTTACATTTTACTCCCCACCATATAGTCTATGACCCAGTGACCTTGGCCTTCCTTCATCAAGTACTCTATCTCCTTACTCTCCTCCTCTTCACAGGTTCTACCCTAAACCTGAAAAGTTCTCCTTCCACACCTTTGGTTCCTGGCTTTCCTGGCTTCCTTCAAGCCTCAGGTCATATGCCCCCAAATTGCAAGAGGTCTTTCCCGTGCAATCACCCCTATCACACCCCACCCACTATTTATATCCACTGCAAGTGCCTGTCCTCTGAGATCTCCTCTCATGTATTCTGTGTATACCTTGTGGGTGTAGTTGTTTTCATGTTGTCCCCAGCATTAGACTTGAGCTCCTTGGAGGTAGGGACTGTATTTTTACCTTTCTTTGCAGTGCTAGCATTTAGAACAATGTCTGGCCAATAGTAAGTCACTTAACTCTGTTTGCCTCAGTTTTCTCATTTGTAAAAATCAAATGGAGAAGGAAATAGCAAACCACTCCAGTATCTTTGCCAAGAAAACTCCAAATGGGGTCAGGAAGAGTGGGACACTGACTGCTGAAAAGCACTTAATAAATACTTGTTGATTGTTTACCTGCCTCAGGGCATGCAGCCAACCCATGGAACAGCTGGGACTAGAACCCAGGGTTTCTGACTCCTGGTCCAGTGCTCTTTCCCACAGATGAACTGAATTCCCTGAAACTTTTTCTCATTTGAGTTCATTTTCTCTAATTTGTTTAGGAGAGAGTACTGGAGATGGTGAGGGGTCTATTGCTCTAATACAACCCCTACCATTTGTCCTATATTGATCAATGCTTTATTGGCTCTGGTTGGTTTTATTTAAATAGGCCAGCAATGACTAATAGCAGGGGACTGTTAAATTGCTCTCCTGATGAGTGCAGGTGGAGAAGCCTTTAGAGTGAAAGGAATAGAGGGTATCATGGCACCACTTAACTGATTAAAATGACCCAGCAATTCATTTAAATAAGGAACCAATTGCTAGGGTTGATACAGCTCGGTTGTCGATCTTTACTATTCATGTAATTTAATATAATTGAATTTCATTGTGAGGGCGGACAACGGCTGCTTTTGGCTGAGAAGCATCTGTGAAAAGTATACCTACTAATTATTTGGGAATTTTTTCTGCAGAACACTCCCCATTTAACAAAAGCCAGAGCCTGGTTTCTCTTTTATTAAAAATGAATCCTGGACAGCAGGAATGAAAGAGGAATTTAAATACAATTAGCTGCAGAAATTATCTGAAGGAAACATGAACTCCTGTTTCTTGACATCTCGGAAATAATGAGGGTGAGCGTTGGAGGAAACCCCTTAGCTGCTCTGATGTTAAGCCCACTGGAGGGGCTTTGTAGGAGAAACACTAGATTTAAGTGCGAGGACCTGAGTCAACATTCTCTCTCTGTTGTTCGCTACCTGTGTGACCCTGGGCAAGTCACTGAATCTCAACGGACCTTGGTTTTCTGCAATATAAGGGACTGGGCTAGAGAGTTTCTTCTTTTCTATAAATTCTATGATCCTATGATATCGCCACCTATCTAGGAATTCTCTAGTTGAACAGCCAGAGGACTCTGTCAGATGAGGTAGTTGGACTCCCTTCCATTGTGATATTCTCTTTGATTTCTGAAAAACTAGCTAGATTTTACAAAATGCAATTAGACATGAGAGTTTTCAGAGATTCATAATTGAAACAGAGAAGTTTTCACCCTGAGAAACTATCCTCTAGCTAGATGTGTCTGACATTTCCACCCTATTCCTGACTTGGAACCATGGGAATTGGTCTCCTAATGTGAAGATATTAATTGGTTCTTGGCCAGGTCTACACACACACACACACACACACACACACACACACACACACACACACATGCCTTGGAGGACCGAGGCAATTATCCAGATAAGTCAAGCACAAAGGATACACATGCCTCAATGATCCAAATATTTGAGTTGACAGGGTTTCTGACTTGAATAACCCAGATAATTGCTCTACTTCTCCATTTCATTTTGTGTGATCAGACCTGACCTTGCTGCTCATCCTGCCACATCTATGATCTTCCCTGACAGCTCTGTGCCTTTTCTGACAAGTACCTCATCTTTTATAGGAAAAATAGGAGGGCAGTGATGTATTTTGACTTCTTCCCCAAATCTAGGTTTTGAGGTACAAATCCCATGGTCGATTCCATGGTCCCTCTGTGTAACTTTTTATAATGTCTTAGTGGTGATTTTTACCTAGTGCCCAATTTGGAACAATATCATCAATAGCAAATTATTTTCCACCTATTAGAGACATGTCAGCCTGTCCATTTGCACAGGCTACCAGTGTTTTCAGTTTTATACTTCTAAAAGTCTAGGAACTCATCATTGTGAATACTTCCTCTCCACTTGTACAAATAATGACAACCTATTCACACCTTCACATCCTGCATGATTCTCCTCCATTTTCTTCCATAAATTCTCCATAAACATGTGCCCAAAGTCCTAGACACCCTCCTCTTGATCTTTTTTTTGGTTTGGGGATTGCCATTACAATACTCCATCTATCTGATTTTTACCTCTCACTCTTGCCTCATGTATTTCTCAACTCTTCCAGTGATTGAAGTCTTGATCAATGTCCCCTATGCTGCTTCTTGAGCACAAGTCATTGTTGGCAATATGCAAGAACCTGTTTATAACTACCACGTGTCTTTCCACTACTCTTTTGGCTACTTGTCATTCTAATTCTTCCAGGGGGATAGAATTCCATGATTCATAGCCATGTACTTTAGACACCCTTGTCTAGAATAGGTGATGATGTTCTATCTGATCAATAAGCCTTCTATGTGCCAAGCCATGTTATAGGTGTTGGGGATACAGAGGTAATTCCTGCCCTCAAGGAGCTTACATTCTAACAGGCAAATATGTAGGTATATACAAAGCACAGATATCAGATACCATGTATTGATCTGAAAACTCCTTTTATTAAGCTAACCTTAAATTGTGACCATTTGCCCCCTAGGAAACTCCCCCTGGATTTTGATCAATAGAACATTTAAAAAGTCACATTGTGAGAGATTTGGTTAAGACGGTGGTATGAAAGTTTTCACAGGAGCCAAGATCTAAATTAGCACAAGCTCAAGTAATGATTAAATAAAGAAATCTGAAGAGAAACAACAGTAAGCTCTTTCGTTCAGCTCAGGACTATACAAAATCACAGCCAGAAGCCTGCAGGATGCTTTCATAAGGAAAGCCAACAGAAGCACAGAAAAAAGAAACTGGAAATCTGTCAACACGCTGACTAGAAATACTCTAGGGACAGCTAAAAACTCCCGTGGTATTTTCCCAAGAAGCAGGAAGCCTAGAAAGCTGTTCTAGGATCCAGGAGAATCAGAAAACCACAGAGTTCTGTTTGTGGACAAGGGCCAAAAGCTGTCAGAACCCTGAACTGACATGATCCTGGGGGATGAGAAGACCCCAGATGATTCTGGGAGGCTTAAAACCTGCCAGGACTCTGAGTGCAGCCACATTAGGGAAGGTAGAAACCAATAGCAGGAATCTAAGAAATCAAGATCAGGCCCAAACAGGACCTGACCACTGCCTGGACCTGGAACAAAATCTTAAACCAGGAACTGAGGCTAGAAATAAGAATAAATAGAAGAACCCATTGAATATGTCAAAGACATATAAATCAAGAGATTCCCAAGATGGGAATCCAGAAGAAGAAAGTAATTCTACAACAATTGCAAGTAGAGCCTTATAGTAAAATAATGGTCTGGTCACAAGAACTACAAGAGTACCTAGAAGAAATAAAAACAAGAGATAGAAGTGGAAATTGTAGAAATAGAATTGTGGAAATAAAAGCTCTGGATGGAAGAATTTGAAGTATTACTTAAAGAAATAAAGAATAGCTTAAATACCTGGAGGAATATTCAGTGATTATGGCTGGGTCACACCAATATAATAAAATGAGAATACTATCAAAGTTTTAGTTTCAGTGCTATACCAGTGAAACCATCAAGGGGATAATTAAAAAAAAAAGACTCAACAAAATAATAATAAAATTCATTTGGAGAAAGAAAAAATCTAGGACATTAAGAGAAATAATGGGAAAAGGCATGAATGAAAGGGGAATGGCACTTTCAGATCTCAGATTGTATTATGAAACAGCAGACACCAAAACCACTTGGCACTGGTTAAAAAATGAGAAGTAGACCAATGGAATAAACTAGATAAGGGAAAGTCAGAAGCGATGTCACTTTATAACTTAGTGTTTAATAAACCCCAAAATATAAAGTACTTAAGAAAGAACTCCCTATTTTATAAAAATTATTGGGAAAACTGGAAAGCAATCTGGAAGAAATTAGGTTTAGATCAACTTCATATGCCATATTCCCCAATTCAACTTAAATGAATATACAATCTCAATATTATATATAAATCTATAAGAATAGAAGAATCAGTGAGTCAGTCAATAAGTATTTATTAAGGACCTACTATGTATTAGGTACTGTGCTAAGGTCTGGAGATACAAAGATAGGTAAAAGACCGTCCCATCACTCAAGGAGGTCTCAGGCTAATGGGTGGGAGGGGCAATAAGATGCAAATAACTATGCACAAACTACATAAATTGGATATAATTAATAGAAGGAAGGTAAAGGTATTAAGAGGGATCTGCAAAGACTTCTTACAGAAACTTTAGCTAAGGCCTGAAAGAAGCCAGGGAAGTCAGGAGCTTGAGATGAGGAGAAAGAGTGTTCCCAACATGGGGGATAACAAGCAAAAATACTAAGTCAGCAGACTTAGTGTTTAGTAAGAAGAACACCAAGGAAACCAGTGTTACTGAATGCAAAGTATAGGAAGGGGAGAAAAGGCTGTAAGGTGTAAGAAGCCTGGAAAGATAGGAAGTAGATATCTTTTTTAGCTAGGTATTTTGGGGGGCTAGGAAATGGGGTTAAATGACTTGCCCAGGGTCACACAGCAAGTAAGCACCAAAGTGTCTGAGGTCAGATTTGAACTCAGTTCCTCCTGACTCCAGGGCCAGTGCTCTATCCACTGCACTACCTAGCTGCCCCTTACTTAGGTATCTTTAACTGAAAAAGAGTATAGTGTCAAATAGCAACTATGAAAGATAAAATCAGTAATTTTATTTAAGTTGAATAGCTTCTACACAAACAAAATTAATAGAAATAAGATAAGAAGTAAAACAGCAGAATAGGAAAAATCTACATTAAATTTCTAAGAAAGAAAGATGAAATACAATTAAAAAAGATGAAAGGAAGATAAAAAAGAAATAAAAGATAAAGAAAGAAAGGAAAGAAGGAAGGAAGGAAGGGTGGATGGAAGGAAGGAAAGATGTAGAAAGGAGAAAGCCTTTATTAAGCATCTACCATGTACCAGGCACTGTGTTAAGCACTTTACAAATATCTCATTTGATCCTCACACCAACCCTATAAGATACTTGCTGTTATTATTCCCATTTTATAGATAGAGGAAACTAAGATAGACAGGTTAAATGATTTGTCCAGGGTCACATAGCCCACACACCACTAAGTGTCTGGGGTCAGATTTGAACTCAAGTCTTCACAGCTCTATTCACTATGCCACCTATAAAGTGAGACTGGTGACTTTGCACAGCCCTCCTTCACTTAAATCCAATTCACTTGCAATCATGGCATCACCTTCCTGTTACCATGGTCCTCTTCAAGAATGAAGGACAAACAACAAACAATGATTTAGTCACGAAAAATCAGTTAGCCATGACTCTATCTTTGGAGCCTGGGGAGGGCAGTCAAGATACCTGGGTTTGAGTTCCAACTCTCTGACTCCCCTTGGCTATGTTAATTCTCCTTTTTGGACCTGAACAATTCCTGAATTCAAAAGGTAGGGGATGTACCTCTTCCAAATCAGGAAAATACTGAACAAGAGACAACTCGGGAATCCCAAAGGCTATTTTGGTGACATTATGGTAGATCTTATCCAGTTAGGAAAACTTCGACTATTTGCCCAATGATAGACCATGCTATTATTGTCAGAGGACCAATCTAACTAAAGGTGGAAATCTAGCCACCAAGTCATGAATCCTTTCAACCATGGCAGCATAAAGACATCTACTAAAGCAGAGATGGGTTAGAATCTGTATCAGGGGAAGAGGCATCTTCAGTTGGATGTTCTAAGTAATTGCAGTAGAAATGACGGAGATTTCTGGAATGTTATTATCAATTACAGATTATGTCTTGAAAACAGGAGAATTTCTTTCTTGCTCTGGAAAAGGGGATGTGACACTTTGAGCAAGTTACTTAATCTGTTAGAAAAGAAAGGAAGGAAGGAAGGAAGGAAGGAAGGAAGGAAGGAAGGAAGGAAG
>NW_020954556.1:60289799-60311223 GCF_900497805.2 Vombatus ursinus
AAGGAAGGAAGGAAGGAAGGAAGGAAGGAAGGAAGGAAGGAAGGAAGGGACAGAGGAAGGGAAGGAGGGAAAGAGGCAAAGAGGAAGCAAAGAAAGAGGAAAATAAGGAGAGAAGGAAGAAAGAAAGAAATATCAATGAAGCATTTTTTGTAATTCAATGAAGAGAACAAATCAGACGCAAATAGAGGCAAGTTGGATGAATGGAATAAATATATTTCATTTATTATAAATTAGGAAAAACAATCTATATTTGATGTAGATTTGTGTTTACATACATAATTTTCTCTATCTTTTTTTTGTTTTGGATATATTTGTGTTCAACCAAGTTTATTTTTGTTTAATTTAAAAACACGTACATATTTTGTGCTCTCTAACTGTTGTGATGATGGCCTTTGTCCAAATGAAATATTACTCTAATTTGACCATTGTCTTCCATTCCTCGGTGAACTTTGTCAAGTCTAATCCAAGCAACTAGGGTTTATTGATCACCTAATATATTTCATAATTATGTGGAACAAGAATATCTAAAACTCCTACTCCAAGATCTTCTCCAAGCCACTTTTTCCCCCAATACTCTAGCTATTGTCAAAAATGGCCAATAATGAAGTAGAGCAGGTGTGCAAAGCATGCTTTCCTTTTAATAACATTTCTTGATGTATGTATGCATTCCTTCTTTGCAACAAAGGATATGTTAATTCAAGAAAAAAGACAATATTCAAACATATAAAACACATTAAGCTATTATTCTCCATCTTGTAAAGGGTGTCTTCCCCTTCCCAAAATAATTCACTGTAGGATGCTTTAACACAGAAATCTCCTCAAACTTTAAAAAATAACAAAATATTTTAAATGCACAATTTTTAAGGACTGCATCTTTTTTTCTATGGGGGGGAGGGTCTCCTTACACAAAGCAAGAGTGCACCCTCCACTTATCTACAGTTGTCCAGAGTGAGGAGGCATGGATGGGTTGCACTTTGAGCTGTTGAAGAAGCTTGTGTCAATAACACCACAGATTCACCATGTGTACCTGGATGTATCATGGAAAAGTATTTCTGGAAGTAGAATTATTAAGCCAGAGAAGAGGAGAAAGAATAAACAGAGACTAAATATTTAGTGTGGCACAAGGAGTGAACCTGCAAAGACTTCAGAGAGGAGGCTCCAGGTTCTTTCTGCTGGGTTGTTCCTCTCCCTGCTCTCTTCAGCTACTATCCCACTGTGAATTGTCCATATGCTAGCTTATCCCTTTCCCTGCTGTCTCAGTTTCTATAGTGCAGGGATTCTAAGCCTGGGGGTCATGGAACCCTGAGAGGTGAAGGACTGATTGCAAGGGCTCTGAAAGTACATATGCAAATTCATTCTGCATTGAAATTTCAGTATTGCAACAAGCTCAATATGAAATTAGATTTAAGTGCAATAAGGGCATAGGAGGTGACCTGGAGCCAGTTCAAACCTTCAAGATACAATTGTTAAATTTCTAGTATGAACGTTTACACCTCAGAAATCAGCAAATGCTACAACTTAGGGCTGAATTTATTGTTTTATTGATTGTCTAGACTTAAGAAGGAAAGTGATGGAGAAAATGTCAATAATTCAGGTTAAACTTAAAAATGTGTCTTGGATACATTGTGTTTGGGGAGCCAGTTATTAAAGAGAGTCAGATGTTAAACATTTGCCAGCACACCCCAGGGTGTGGTGTTCCTGGGGGAGGGGAGAGATAAGGAATATCATCTGGTACCAGGAAAAAAACCAACTTAGAAAGTATACTTAAAGACCCTATCCTCTAGGCTAATCTCCCGCTCATTTCTCTTTCTCATTTTCATAGGCAGTCTAGTAGGTATATACTATATTATATTCAGAAATTTCCACAAAAGAAAAAGACTTCCTTATTCGATTGAGCCACCAGTTTTCCCATGGGTTAGCTTTCTTCCTCAATTATAAAATCCTTAAGTCATAGGATTGGACAATTCATTGTTAATGGCCATATGATTTATTAGCCACATCAGTTAGCAGAGAAAATGCAAATAGATATTAAAGCATTACACAGCAAACTACAATCACTTGGAAAATGGTTGATTTCCCAACCCATTTTCCCTCTCCTAACTTTCCTTTATATTGATCAGACAGGGAACAGGTAGGAAGGTGGTAGTGGAAGTAAAAACAGAAGGTGTTTCCCCTCTCTTTGCAGAAGGAAGCAAGGGAAGGTAGAGGCTCTAGGTTGAAGTCCACTCACTCTTGCCAGTCAACACAATTACATTGTGCCAGTTAGGTCCTACACATTTCTGGTGAGCTTACTTCTACACATAAAGGTGTTGCCACAAACATGCACCCCACTGACCAAGTTGTGAGGACCAAATGATATAAGATTTGTAAAGTACTTGGCACATAGTAATATATATATATATATATATATATATATATATACATATATATACACACACACAATTATATGTGTGTATATATGTATATATGTGTGTTGTTATAATAATAATTATTATTATTATTATTATACTGTCTTACCAGTGAGTGCATTCGGGACTTTTAGGGGAGTGAGCACATTAGAGATTAGCCTTCTCTGCTATTTAATCCATCAATCAATAAAAATTTATTAAGTAGTTACTATGTGTCAGACACTGTGCTAAGCTCTGGAGTTACAAAAAGAGGCAAAAGACAACCCTGCCCTGAAGGAGCTTACAATCTAATTGCAGAGACAATAAGCAAACAAATATATACAAAGCAAGTTTTATACTGGATAAGTAGAAAATAACAGAAGAAAGGAACTGAAATTAAGAGAGGTTAAGTATGGGATGCTTTCAGTAGAAAGTAGGATTTTTAGTTGGAAAAGGAAGCCAGGGATAAGTGTAGACAGGTTGTTATCTCCTTGGGGTTCTTGTTGTCTAAGCCTATGGAGACAGATGAATGATTGTATTTCTGGCATTATGATTTGTATTTTGGAGAGTCTTTCTGTGATTCTATGTTTCTATTTGCTTATCTGAATTGATACCAGCAGTAGTAGCAGCAGCTACAAGAATTTAAGCTCACTGAAAGCAGAACTTATTTCATACTTCTCTTTGTATCCACAAAACCCAAAGCAAGTGTAGGACACATGGTAGAAACTAAATCATGCTTGCTGAATTGAACTGAATTGAAAAGCAGAGACCCAGGGAGGGAAGCCTGAAGAGAGCCTTGCCAATGTGAATTATATCTTCCTGGTTTGTCCCTATAAAATATCAGAAATCCCCTGTGGCTCACACAGAATGTCTGCTAGATTCCTCAGTGTTCAAACCCTTTGGCAAAAGACTTCACTTGAGAAATAGGCAAGAAATCTGAAACGTATGATAGTTTTCCAGGAAACTCCTGGAAGTTCCCAGAAGTCTGTGTGAGAAAGCCTGGGAGGTTACTGGGAGATATTTATGGCTCACGATGAGAGTTGGAAGTAATTTCATTTTTTTTTATTTGAGCTGTAGTATTTTCTAGACCCTGAAATTTTATATAAATGCTTTGCCTTGCCTTCTAGAGAAGACTGAGAACTGATATTAACAGAAAGGTAATGAACAGGCAGGCATATCACAGAAGAAAACAGCTTCTTAAGAAGAAGGGCATGGTGCATGTGAAAAATCAGAATATTTTCTAAAGGGTAGTCTGCCTATGAGTTGACAAATGTGACCTGACCAAGTAGAGAAATAAGCTTGAGTGAAACCTTCAAAATCAGTTAATTTCTTCTTTTATTTAAATGTTCATCAATTAGTATGTTAAAAACCAATCAATTTAGTAAGTCTGATTGTTTTTCTAACTCATTGAAAGTATTTTAATTGGTTTCAATCTCTGAAATGAGCAGTTAATTTTTAATTAATGCAGTTGAGCTCTTTTTCCATGAAATAAAAGTTTTCAGGAAACTAAACTATAATGATTTTGAAGTTAATGTATCTAACTTTTCTTTGTAATATAAAGGAAAGAGACAACTAAATTTTGGAATCAAAAATCTGACTTTGAATCCCAAATCTACCACTGATGACTTGATTGACTTTAGACAAGTCACTTTTCTTTCTAGGCCTTAGTTTCTTTGTATCTGAAATGAGTCAGAACCCAAAGAAGGAAGAAAGGAAAGAATGAAAAATAATCATTTAGTTAGCAAAGTGGTGCAGTGTGGGCCTGGAGTCAGGAAGGCCTTAGGTTAAATTTGGCCTCAGATCCTTAGTAGCTGTTTGACTCTGGGCAAGCCACTTAACTCTGTTTATCCCAGTTTCCTCATCTGTAAAATGAACTGGAGAAGGAAATGGCAAACCATCCCAGTATCTCTGCAAAGAAAATGCCAAATGAGGTCACCAAGATTTGGACATGACTGAAAAATGACTGAACAACAACAAAAAAAGTACCATGCACTGTTCTAAGCGCTTTGCAAATATTATCTCATCTGGCCCTCCCAACAACCCTGGGAAGTAGATGCTATTATTACCACCATTTTATAGTTGAGAAAACTGAGGTAGACAGAGGGTCCAAGATCATACAGCTTGTGCCTGAGGCTGAATTTGTACTCAAATCTTCCTGACATCGGGATCAGTGAACATTCTACCCAGCCTGCCAACTAGCTACCCACTCATTTAAGGCTGAAAGGAAGGGCCCAACAGAGAGACTGGGTGAATAATGCAAGAGAGAGAATGCATTATGGAGGAGCTGTTCCATAGTTACATGATTCAATAAATGTTTATTAGGTATCTACTACGTGCAAAGCTCTTCCCTCAAAGAGCTTATACTCCAAATAAATGTTTCTGGAATTGTGTGTGTGTGTGCGTGTTGGTTTGGATTTTTAGCTAAAAATACTGATGTCATTATATGGCAGCCACAAGTAAGTTTATTGTAGATGTCAGAGTAAAGGAAAAGCTGCCTGTATACAGTGCTTTCATAATCTTTATTGTCTCATACATGCCATTCTGACCTCTGAACAAGGAAGACCATACCTAACACAGAGTCCTACAAGTGGTTAGCACTTAAAAAGTGTTGGTTGAATCTGTGGCACGCAGATGTAATGGAATCTTACTGAACCATAAAAAGTGATGCTGATAAATGTGAGGGAGAGGGAGGTGGTTCCTTCCCCAACTGAGGCTCAATTAATGCAATGACTAGATTTAGGCATTAATGATTAGGCTTTAAAATCCAAATATCTGTGGCTAAATGCTGACTCTACCGCAACCAAGCTGGGTGGGCTAGAGAGATTACATCCTACCTCCCTTTCACAAAGAATCCAGAGAAGCAGCAACAGATTTCTGTAAACTGAGGCAGCAAAGTAAACAGAAACAGGAAAATAGCATACACAACCATTGCAGCAATGTCAAGAAAAGCACCCTAAGACCAACAGCCACATCAACACCAGTCTGAGCTCTGCATAATTATGATGTCCAAGCTTGGCCCCAGAGAACTATTGAAAAGTGTAACCCCTCTTTTCATTTTAGGAGTGGGGAAACTAGGAATATCACCTTTATTTTCAGGTAAGGTCAATGTGCTGGTTAATTTTGCTGAACTCCATATTCATACATACATACATACACATAAACACAATACACACACATTTGTGCTTAAATACATACATATATATATATATATATATTTAAATCTTTGTTACAAGGCATGGCTTGCTGAGTGCAGAGGGAGAGATATTCACAAATAAATATAAAAACAGAATTTATCCATAATAACAAATTTTTTAAAGTCCAGATATTATTTTTCAATAAAATGTTAATGGAAGTGGATTTTGTTCAGCTGAAATAAGTTGATGAAGGCACAAAGAATCATAGAATCTGAGGCTCAGGAGGAATCTTCAAAGCCCCTGGAGATTCAGTCATGAATGTAGTCACACCTACATGTGCCTGAAAAGGAATCACTTCTCCAACAATTACAAGTGATCATTCAACCCTCTCTTAAAGTCTGCCAGGAGAAGGGGTCCATTAATTCATGAGTTAGCCAATTCCTTTTTTTGTAGACTTCTATCAGTTAGGAGATTTTTTTTCTATACTTCTAGTCAAAATTTGCCTTTTTCCACACTGTTTCTGGCTCTTTCTTCTAGGACTGAGCAGACCAAAGCTAACTGCTTCTCTTCACTGTAGCCCTTCCAATACTTGTAACACAGCTGTCTTCTCCAGTCTAGATATCCTCAAATCCTTCAACAGTTGCTCAGATGTGATCCTAAGTTTTTCCTGAATCAGTGAATAAGAATTTATTGAGAGTCTACTGTGTTTCAGGCTGTATGTGGTGTTCAGGGAGGACTAGCACCTTTGGTGTGAGGGCTCACTAAGCCCTTTTCAGGGCTGCTCATCCATCTTTAATGTACACATGATTCACCTGACTCTCACCTCTGGCTCCAAGAAGCTATAGTGTGTGCAGTGGACACACCCCAGTAAAACCACTGTCTCACTAATGGGCTAAATCAGGTTGAGGGTAACTGACAGATCTCAAGCCTGTTGCTGAGTTAGAAGGTTAGCTACCCTAAGTATGTGAAGCCTTCCCTGGCAGAATGAGCTGTTGAGAATAATTTGTTCCAAAAGCTGAAGCAGCTTCTGTGGAGTGCCTAGAGCTTGGTCAGCCATCAAAGATTCCAAGGTCATCCATTGCATCCCCAGCCATCACCAGTCATCCGGACTTTTGTCTCACCACTAGACTTCGATGACACTGAAAGAGTGAGTGAGGCCAATGATTTTGCTCAGCTCTGCCTCACTTAAACCCAATTCACACACAAGTCAAGACATCACCCATTATGTCACTGGTCCTCTTTGAAAACAAACGAACAACAACAACCTGGTGCCAGGTACTTTGCTAAGCTCTAGGAAAACAAAGGAAGACACAAAAACCATCTCGGCTGACCATTTAATGGGCAAAATAACATGCAAACAACTATGTATAAATAAGGCATGTACAGGATAAATTTGAAATAATCAACAAGGAAAGGCATAACAATTAAGGAGGACTGAGAAAGGTTTCTTGCAGAAGATTTGGGCTTGAATTTGAAGGAAACCAGAGAACCTAAGAGGCAGAGATGATGAGAGAGAACATTCCAGTTATAGGAGACAGCCAGTGAAAAAAGTAGGTAACATTTCATTAATATCTCCTCTTGTGGATACTGTAGATTCATGAATTCTAAAATCAGATAACTATCCTTCTCTGGTCCTGGCCCCCAGTCACCCTTTCTCAGTATTCATTTTCCTCAGTTTTGTTGACTCATTGGAGTTGGCCACTGAGCCTCTCCCTCCCTCCGCTCCCAGACCACAAGTCCTCTTTCTAGTCTGCCCATGAGAAGCACTCCTTGTGAAGATGAGGTCTGGCAAATGGTTTTGTGGGTGCTACAGAAAGAAAAGAAAGGTCTTGCCACTGAATGCCTTGGCATTGTCAAATGGTTCAGCATCAGAAATGGATATGATTTTATGCATGGAAATGACATTATAGATAACACACTGACATATGCTTCGCACCCTTAGGACCATGAGCCTTTTCCATGTGATTTACTGCTGAAACCTTCATATGTGGTATCTCCCCTATTAGAATGTGAACTCCTTGAGAGCAGGGGCTGTTTTGCTGTTCTGTTTATATCCCCAAGGCTTAGCAGAATTCAGGAGCCTCTGGATCCAAAGGTCACACAGGCACAAATGATCTAAGATGAGGCAAGAGTCCAAAGAACCAGATATGGCAACAGATCTGAGCTCATCTAAGTGGCACATTTCCCAATTCTATACCTGTTCCTGCCCTTTGGAGTGCTGGCATTTGAGGTTCACCCTGACCCTATCATCTTCTTCAACAAACTTTCACCATGATCACTTTTCTACCACAGATACTGTTTCTTTCAGTCAAGACATGAATTTTAGTGGCAGCAGTCTCTGTGCCAAATGAGTGCTACAGCAGGTCGGTGATACAGGAAGGCATAGGGAAGAGGGATTTTAGGATCATATTGTCACAGATATAGAGCTGGGAAGGACATTAGAGATCACTGAGCAAGTCTCTTTTTTACAGATGAGGAAACTGAGGCACAGAGAGGTAAAGTGACTTGCTCAAGGTCATGCGACTGGAAAATATCTGGGATAATATTTGAACCCAGATATTCTTGATACCAGGTCCAGAGCTCTATCCATTATGCCATGATGCTGGTGTGGTCAGGGAAAGCTTTGTGGAGGAAGCATCATCCAGTCATTGAAGGATGATGAAAAAGAGAGGAAAAGGTGATATAACAATGACAACAACAATAATAGCACTTATACAACACTTTAAGTTTTATAAAGTGTTTTATAAATATTAGCTCATTGAATCCTCACAAAAACCCTGAAATGTAGGAGATATTATTATTCCTATTTAACTTATGAGAAAACTGAGGCAAATAGTCATTAAGTATCTTGCTCAGGGTCAAACATTTGGCAAGCATCTGAGGATATATCTGAATTCATGTCTTCTTGACACTAAATGGCATGGATCCAACAGTTTATTTTTTTAATGAGTGGGCACATACTCAATCCTGAACTCTTTTGTAGAGATACTAGCATTAAATTCTATTGGTCATAAGAGTCTGGGTTTATCTTTAAACTAGGTGGGTCAGCTACTTGTACTTTGTGAGTAGTAGTAGTAGTAGTAGTGGTAACAGCAGCAGCAACAGCAGCAGCAGTAGTAGTAGCAGTAGCAGTAGCAGTAGTAGTAGTAGTAGTAGCAGTAGCAGTAGTAGTAGTAGTAGTAGTAGTAACAGTAGCAGCAGCAGTAGCCATAACAGTAGTAGTAGGAGTTGTAGTAGTAGTAGTAGTAGTAGTAGTAGTAGTAGTAGTAGTAGTAGTAGTAATAGTTGTAGTAATAGTAATACTTGAAAGTATCTGGGATATAAGTTAGCTCAACCCTCCTTATTTTACAGGTAAGGGAACCAAGGGCCAAAAGAGATAAGGGACTTGCTTGGTTATGAGGTAGGAAGTAAATAGAACCAAAATAGGGGATTATATTTTACTCCAGATCTAGTTTGTTTAGATTGGATTCAGATTTTATGAAAAGAGCTTCTCAAAATATTTTCTCCTCTGACTTTGTTGTGTCAGAGCTATGGACCTGGCCACCTACCCTATGTCTTAGGGCTTTGGGATCTTTCCATCTTCCCTGAATCTGAATTCTCTTACATGTGTGGTCACTCCTAATTAGAGTGTGAGCTTCTTCAGAGGAAGAACTATTTCCCTTTTTCTATTTGGAGCACAGTGCTTAGATTATAGCAAGTGCTTAATAAATATAAATACTTTTTTATTCATTCACTTTCATTTAATTTCATCCTGTGAGGTACTTTAGGTATTGCAATTTTTTAGACAAAGAAACTGTGTCAGATGGAAAGAACAGAAGGGAAAGGAAGGAATAAGTATTTATGTAGTGCCTGCTATATGCCAGGCATTATGCTAATGGAATTTTTTTACAAATATTATCACAAGCACCCTCTACTTATGATCTCTATCTTATAGTTTAGGAAAGCGAGGCAAATATAAGTCAAGTGATTTGCCCAGGGTCACACAGCTAGTAACTGTCTAAAGTCAGATTTGAAATCACAAAGATGAGTCTTCCTGACTGCAGGCTCAGCATTTTGTCTTCTATACCACCTAGCTATTCCAAGCATTTATGTAGTGCCACATATCATACTAATGGATATATACATATATATATAAATAGTATCACAAGAACCTTGCAATTATGATCTCTATCTTATAGTTGAAAAAGGTGAGGCAAATATAACTTAAGTGACTTGCCCAGGGTCACAGAGCTAGTAAGTATCTGAGGCTGGATTTAAACTCAGGTCTTCCTGATTCCAGGCCCAGAGTTTTATCCACTGCTCCTCCAGCTGCCTCACATTCAAATCAGCCTGAGAAGCCTGTGTTCAAGTCTCAGCTCCAATACTGCCTAGCTGGGTGACTGTGGGCAAGTCCCTCACTCTCTATAAGCCTTAGTTAACTCAGGTATAGCAGGAATAAGAAGAATAGCTAACCTAACTATCTCATAGGGTTGTCATGAGGAAAGAACTTTGCAAACTTAGAACATTATAAAAATGGAAAAAGTATTAGCTTAGCATTCTTAAGTAAAGTACTTGGGTCATTGGACTACAAAACTATAGAGCAGACAGATTCTAGATATCATCCAATCCAATTCCACTCCTCATTTTAGTGATAAGAAAACAGGCAGAGAGTGGGACATAATTTACTCAGGTCTTACAGGCTGAATCATGAGATTATTGCATGGGTCTCCAGGGTCCTGGTTCCATGCTCATTCCAGGCCTACCTCTGACACCACAGCCTGGTGAAGTCCCTACCTCCTACCCCAGGTTTGTTTGAAGGCGATAGATTCACAAAACACAATGGAACTCCAAAGAACATGCTCAGAGCCCCCGGCACTAATGCGAGGCTTCAACAGGTGGCACTCTCCCCTCAGTCAGAACCTTGGACAGCCAGCCTAGAGGAGCTGACTTGGGAAGTCAGACCCAGAACCAACTGAATTTCTCTCAGCGACAATTGGTTCCAAAAGAAAGGATCTTCCCCCAAGGGTCCAGGCTGAATGGTACATCAGATAAGTTTCAGTATCTTGGAGATTCTAGGAGTATTTGAGGAGGACAAGCCCTTCCACAGGGGCTGAGACCAGGCATAGATAGGAATGACTGACTATGGAGTGAGTCTGAAGGAAGGAGAGGGTCAGATGAAGCAAAAAGGTCAGTCTTTGGGCTACAGGTCCAGATGGTGATGAGGAGCCATAGGGCAACTCAACAGCTTTTCCTGAGGGAATATTACAGGACTTTGAAGTTTGTCAGAAAGGGATTGGACCCTGTAAGCCATATGACCCAAGAGATCATTGAAAACTATTAATATTTTCCTAAGAAGACAGCCTGGGTTTAGCATTAGAGGATGTGGTTTGAATCTCAGCTCCACTGTTTAGGATCCATGTGACTTTGGATAAATCACTTCCCCTCTTTAGGACTCAGTTTCTCCTCCTGTAAAATCCCATTTCCTGCCTCCATAAATTAACAAAATTTGTCTCTGTGTTTGGTGTGCTCCTTCCTCATCAGCACTTGTTACCATCTTTATCTTTTTTTTTTTTTTTTAAGACTGACAGAGACAGTGTGGAATAGTGGATAGAAAGCTGGCCAAAGGCCTGCCTCTGACGTATACTGGCTGTTACCCTGGGAAAGTCACCTAACTTTCATTGTCCTGAGCAACTCTTTATATTACAAATCACATGCCAAATGTTGATCTGCTTAGGTGAAGGGTGCTCAGCATCTAGCTGTCCTTGTACTAATAAAATCATGGGACCAGTGAGAGAAAAAATAATGATGATAATGAGTTCAACTCCAGAGGAACAGAGTTTCTTTCCAAAACCTTCACTCATGCCCCACTCTCAGTTGTCAGGGTTCTTTCCACTCTAGCTTTGCCTTTATTTTCTTATTAGGGTATCCCCCCAGCCCTCTCCTAGAACGTGAGCTTCTTTGGGACAGAACTGAATCCCTAGCACCTAGTACAATGCCTTGCCTATGGTAGCCCCTCCATAAATGTCTGCTGAATTGAATTGAAAAGGTCGGATTCAGTGATCCATGCAGTCCCTCCCAGCTCCAAATCCTATGATCCCTAGTTATTTAGCTAACATTAGGAAACCATGCGTGCTGGCAGAAATATGAGAAACAAATGAACGTGGGGGAAAAGATGGCATTGGAAGGAACACCAAGCAGAGAGGAGCCATGGGGTAGAAAAAGCGGGGGCCTGATGGGGCAGAACCAAAGGAACGATTTATACTCTAACATCAATATTATAAAAACAAACAATTTTGAGGACTTGGATAAACTGATGAAGAATGAAATGAGCAGGACCAGGAGAACAATTTCTATAATGGCAACAACACTCTCAAATAAACAACTTTGAAAGCTGTGAAAGCTGTGAGCATTCAGGATTCCAGAGGACCAGTGATGAAATATGCTCTCTGTTACAGAGAGGTGATGGATTTAGGGTGCAGAATGAGACAGATATATCTTTGTGTAGAGCTATTGAGGGAATTTGTTTGGCTTCACTGTGCATATTTATTGCAAGAAACTTGGGTTTTTTTAATCTTTTCTTTTTTCCCCAATCAGATGGGGATGAGAGGTAGAGAAAATAGATTTATGTTAATTAAAACAACATCCAAGGTTGGGGTGGAAGGGAAAGGGAACTATATATGTGAAATGCTATATGCACTTTCAAATGAGGTCTCTATGATTAATTATACTTAACTGTTTTATTTTGTTACAAGAAACCTCTCAAGAAGTGGGAGCAATCTGTAAATATATGTAATATAAAAATACATATCAATAAAATTGAAAATGATTAAAAATATAATGAATCCCACAGGCACGTCCAAGAGGCAGCCATTTGTCCTTTGTGATGGCATCAGGGGCCTCAGAAACTCTGTGCTAGATCTCTGGGGCTTCTGGCACTGTAGGACGGTACTAGACTCTCAGACTAGGCCCCTTTGAGGGGGCCATAGAGCTGGGAAGGCTTTTGGGCCCCAAGGCAACATCAGGAGGCCTCTTCACAGGCTGTAACCACCTAGTGCTAAGTAGTCAGCAGACCCAACTAGGCACCCATGATCTCCAAGGTCACAGTGGTTTGCCTGGTGCTCCAGGAGGAACCAGGTCCAATTCACTATTTGGTGGTAGACTCTGAGCAGGATGATATCAGCTGGCTTCATTCTGATTCTTTGTTCTTTCTGCATATGCTCACTGCTCAGTAATTTGACCCTATTTCCCCAACTCAGCCCATCTCCCTCCCCATCCCCTATCCTAGTCACAAACCATATCTTATGTGTTGTGGGTCTGTTTATTCATTTTCAAAGCTGAGCATTCCAGAGAAAAGATCTTAGATTACCCATGATCAAATGACTTGAATCAAAAACGTCGACATGACATGACATTGCATGGCATTACATGATGGTGGGGGAAGAGTGGTGGTGGTGGTGATATAACCCATGACACAAAGTGACCCTAGACTCACACAGACCCCAAGTCATATTCTGGACGTTTATCAATGATCACACCCATTGGCTAATGCATCTAACCAGGGTTTGCCCATGTACCATCATGATCTGGGGTATTTTTAGCTCTTCCCTAGAGGTATAATAGTGTACCTCCTGCAAACAACCTAGACTGCTAAGGTATTGGACTCGAAGACTGTGAGTCAAGAGGTTTGTTGACAATGTGCTACATAATGCAAATTATTAGAAATGTTATACTCTACAGTGTACGGGGAGGTTGTATTATCATGGGAATTAGCCTGGATTGTTGCCAAGCAAAGCTTTAAGTGCAAGTCACTAGATCCGGTGTCTCCCCAACTCCACCCCCAGCAAAGCTCAGTGCAGTGCAAACAGAGAATGAGGACACTCCTTTCTCTCTATCGTGGCACAGGAAATGTTGATAGCAAGGTCTCCAGACTACCTTTCCAGGCTTATTGTACATTTTCTCCTTTATACATTGTCTTCCAGCCATACTGACTCACTTGTGGCTCCCCATGCAGGACATTCCATTTATTTCTCATTGCCATGTCTTTGCAGTGTGTTCCCTATGCTTGAAATGCATTCCCTCTCCACCTCCACCTTGTAGAATTCTTAGATTTCCTTCAGGGCTCAGCTCAAGTGACCAGTTTTCAATCCCCAGTAAATTACTTTCTATTTACTTTGCATATGTTATGCATTTATTTACATGTATATTTGCTGTTTCTACCTAAAAGAATGAAAGTTTGAGTGAAAGGACCAGTTCCCTTCTTTTATTGTATCTCTAGTACCTGGTATGTTGACTGTCTCATAGAAGGCCCTCAGTAATGCTTCATGAATGAATGCATGAATGAATGAATGAATGAATGCTTGGGCTTATGTCCCAGTTCTGCCATTGCCTATCCCTATGATCTTGAGCAAATTACTCTCCTCCCTCTCTGAGCCTCAGATTCCTCATCCGTAAATGAGAAGCTTGGATTATGTGAATGCTAAAGTCATTTCTAACTCTGATAGTTTATGCTTTTATGATTACTCCCAATAGTGGGAGTAAGATTGGAATAGATTTCCCTTTCTCCTTCTCCAGCAATCTCTTGGATTTGTGAATGTAGGCTCTCACAGGTGTGATGTCACTGGAAGGCTATGTGGGGTCCTCCTGGCCGTGACCCCAGGCCCTCCATCAAATCAGTACATCTTGATTATAGTCCAGGAAAGAGAACCTTAGTGACCAGTTGGAAATCATCTCAGGTCATTTCTACACTGGTCCACTGAAATGTTCACCCTGGGAGTTTCTATAATAGGGACCAACTTTTGTTCTGTGTTTTTCAGATGACATCAATTGTTCACTTCACCACGATTTCTGGAGAATTCATGAGTATTGAGGTAGGGTCCCCCCACTGGGAAGAGTCTTTAGGATTACCCAGACAATGCTGCTTTACGTGTTGGGAAATATTTCCCAAAGCTGACTCCACCCACACCCCTGAAACTACAGGCACAGCTAAACTCACAACATAAAGAAACTTTTTAAGGAAGGCTCAACATGGAATAACACTCACCGAATAAGAGAACCAGGGTACGCAAGAGCCAGCTAAAGGATGGGAGATATTTAGTGTGAATAAGAGGAAACAGAGAGGACATGACTGTTGCCTTCAAGTATTTGAGTAGCTGTCATGTGAAAGAGAGATAATCTTCATTTTGTATAGACCCAGAGGGCAGAAGGAGGGGCAATGAGAGGGAAATATCAGAAAAGTAATGATGTTCAATATTAGGAAAAACGTTTTAGGGACTAGTACTGTCCCACAGTGGAAAGCAATGACTTGAGATATAATAATTTGCCAATGGTTGGATTCATTCAAACAAATACTGGACAACCATCAGTCAGGAATTCTATAGGATCACAGATTTGGAACTGAAAAGTTCATCTAATCCAACTCCCTCAGATGAGGGCTGAGGCCTATAAATGACTTACATGACTAGCCCGAGTTCATACAGACAATAAGTGAAATATCCAGTGTTTGAATCCATTTTCTCTGACTCCAAAGCCTCTCTTTCCACTGTACCATGAAGGTGAAACTGAGGCCCATTGAGGTTAACTCACTTCCCATGGTCACAGAGGTAGAAGTGAAGGAGCAAGAATATAGCATTGGGTCCCCTCACTCCAAAACTAGCATTATTTCCTCTGTATCACTATGGGATCCTTGTATTGGATTCAAGTCATTGGACTAGGTAATCTCTGATCCCTTTCAGATATTCAGTGATTTCCTTAATATTTCAGTTGTTGTTTTGAAAAGAACCAATCATTAATTTACCAACATTAGAACCAGCAATTTTTACCATTGCTAACACACATACACATACACACACACACACACACACACACACAAACACACAGAGTTTTGAATAAATGAATGAATGAATAACCTTACTCCAACTTCTACACCCCTATTAATAGATAAGGAAAGTGAAAAACATATAGGTCAAGTCACTTGCCCAAGATTCACATTTCGAGAGAATGAGAAAATCAGGAAGGCTTTCTTCTAACAATTAACTTGTGGTTCCTGCTCCAAAGCAATGAGAATTCCAAAGCCAAACCTAAAGCAAGACACAGTGGAAATACCACTGAATCCTCCATCACTTGGCAATCTCTCTTCCTTTAAGGTTCGTGCTTTTCTTATCCACCACTCAATTAAAATCTTGGTAACTATTGTCTATAAAACCCCAGTCACTCCCCTTCCTTGCTCAATGATTTTGGTACCTGGCTTATAATTTTTCTCTCCTCCCTGACTCCTACCCTCATACTGGGAGAACTTCAACAGACATAGTAATTCTCCCTCAAATACTGTAACTACTCAGTTCCCCAACTTACTCATCCTCCATGAGCCACTCTTCTAGTCCATGTCAGTCACAAACCAAGATGGTCATACCCGTGATCTTGCCATCACCCACAAATGTACCGCTTCCAGGTTCAAGAATTCTGAAATCCTTGTCTGAACATAATTTATTGGTTTTTCACCTCTTCCTGTGCCTTCCTTTATATAGCCCAACTCTTCATCTACACCATGACCTCCAGTCTCTTGACCCCTCAATTCCCACCCAGGCCATCTTCTCTGGAATAACCACCCTATCCTCTTCTCTTCTTGACCCGTTGGTGAGCCAATTCAACTCTACAGTCTCCAGCACTCTCATCATATCTCCCATTATACTCAGCCAAACCACAACCTACCATATGTCACCTTCTCACTTACAGACATACCACTGAATAAAGGTGGAGAAAATACACTGTGTTCTGACTGGATCTATTACAAATTTATATTTGTTGTTGTTCAGTCATTTCAATCATGTCTGACTCTTCATGATCTTGACAAAGACACTAGAGTGGCTTGCCATTTCCTTCTCCAGATCATCTTACAGATGAGGAAACTGAGATAAAACAGAGTTAAGTGATGTCACATAGCTAGTAAATGGCTGGGGCCAGATTTGAACTCAGGTCCTCCTGACTCCAGGCCTGGCACTCTATCTGATATGCCATCTAGCTGCCCCAAATTTAGGTTGCACAACTTCAATTGGGCCTTCGCTGCTGCTGGGTAATCCTATTATACCTTCCTCATCAACTCACCATAGCACTCTCCACAGCAACTTGTCGAAACCTTCTCATCCCTCCTCAGATCTCCCATGACTCCCCCTCTCCCCACACTTTCAGCTGAGAAACTAATCTGGGGAGCCCTCTGGGGCCCAGATGCTAACTGGATATACTAGCCCAGCGCAGGTTGAGTCATACAGTTTTAGGGCATTAAAGCTCAGTTAAGGGACATCATGATACTATGGACTAAATGATTGGTTTCAACAGAGGAGATTCTGACGATAAACCCTGCCTCTAACGTAATAAGTATGTGACCATAATTAAATCACTTAGCCTTTCTGGGCTTTTGTTGCTTCATCCATAAAATGGGGATAATAATATCTGTATTGTTGGATTTTCCCCCAAATGTTGTAAGGCCTAAATGAGATAATAAAATGTTACATAGTCACACATTTTCCTTTCCTCAGTAGGGAGGTAGGGATTAGGAATGCAGAAAGTCAGTTGAGAAGCATTTATTAAGTGTTTACTACATGCCTAATAATTAGGCTCTAACAGTACAAAAAATGGCAAAAGCATGGTCCCTGGCCTCGAGGAGCTCACTTTATAACGGTGGAGACAACCTGCAAACAATGATACATCTACAAGACATAGACAGAGTAAATAGGGGGTGATACACAATCCCAGAAAGTAGATATATCTGCCTAATTTTTTTTTTCCAGGCATCAGACCCTGTATCCTTCAGGACCACCCCCCTCGATGGTCCTTAGCAATCATTAACAACTCTACTTGGAAAACGGCTAAGTCAAGTAACTGTACTTTTTACAACTTTCACCCTGGGTGGTTGTTCCACTCCAGCAGCCCTGATGTGTCCTTTATGGCAGGAGGCAAAACAAACAGGCCCCAGCCTAGGCCTGGGGAGGCCAGAGAGGAGAAGCTGAAAACAAAACACAATTTACTTACGATTAAAGTGCTGAGACGCTTAAAGCCATTACATTTCAGTTAGTGGCTAAGTGAAAATGTAACTACTTTATATATTTCACCAAAATTAAACTTAAACCTACAGAATTAGGTTTATTAATTTCTGTCAGGACTCAATGGGGAAATAAGAATAGCCATTCATTAAGGGCATACAATTACTGGAGACTAAAATGAAGGCCTGCACTATTAGCCATAATAAAACTGTTGAACACTGAGGAAATTTTCATTAAATATAATCCATTCTTTATATTACTACACTTAATCCTTGCTGTCTACTTCTGTGTTTCCACCAACCTATTTAATTTTATTACTTAACTTTTTATAAATGTTTCTTAATATAATTATGATTAAATATGAGGGGGAGGGGGAGAAGATAATGTTGTTCTCTTTAAAAGAAAAGTCCCCTCCCCCACTCCTTTGACAAATGGTTTTTAGAAAGACCAAGTACTAAGTAGGCCTTCATTATTATATCAAGGCCCAAATAAGAGAGAAGAGAATCAGATAAATAAGGAAGAAACTCACCTTTGAGCAGTTGCATTCTAGTGCTTTATATTAGCCATTTTTAAAAGTTTTTTGCCTTGCTAAAATTGTCTGTAAATATTTGTAGGGTCAAACCATGTAATTATCAGACATGGATCCCCAAATGCTATTGTTCACACCATGACAAAATACACTTCTTATTCATTCCGACGCTCATCTCAAGCCTGGGCTAATTCTCTTGTCAGTTCCGTGAACTTTGAGGGATGATTCAGTAAGTCTGCTACCACAGAGAGAAAAAAAAGAAAGTGCTAACAATTTGATGCCAGTGGTAAGATTATCCAAGGTCTGACAGCAGAAGTGATCATGTGATTAAAACCATGAAGGGAAGAGAAAGGTCAGGATCACTGTAAGGGTGGATGGACAGTGCTAGGGGAGTAACGAGGACTGTGCATATGTTTTCTCCAGAGATAGTGTGATGGAGTTGGGAGGCCTAGGTTCTAGTTCTGGTTTTTCCATTTATTGACTTTGTAACACTGTATATTTGGTTTCAACTTTCTTTTCCTTGTCTTTAAAACTAGCAGAACCAAGAGAACGTTGTATATAGTAACAACAGTATTTTTTAAGAGCAGCTTTGAAAGATTAAGTCATTGTGACTATTATAAATTCCCAAATTGACTATAAAGGACATATGAAGGAAAGTGCTATCTGCATCCAGAGAAAGGACTGATAAATAGAAGAATGTATAGAATAATTTTACATATATAAGTATATATATATATATATCTACACACACACACATATACATATTTGTGTCTAATGGTAGCCGTCTCTAGGGTGGAGGAGGAGAAAAAAGGAAAAAATATATGATAATATTATTACATATTTAAAAGGAATAACAAGTTATACATAATACATTTGTAATTTTATGCACAATCATCGTTTTGTCTATTTTACTATGATATAGCAATGCATGTTTTTATTTCTTAATTTCAGAACAAAATAAATGAATTTTTTAAAAAATGGAATAAACATTAAAAAATGCCTATACTATATAAAATGTATTATACTATAGATATGTATTAAACTATATAAATATATTATCTCCAAGTTAACCTGTTTATATCTTATTTGTAAACAAGTTTTTGTATGTTGTTTCCCCCCCTTTTAGATGGAGACTTTTTCTTCAACTTCTAGTCATAGAGATTTTTCTGCAGCACTTAACGTTCAACTACTTGTGCTGGGTGACCCAGCCAATACAAATCAAAGTCAGAACTTGATTAGGCTGGATATCCATCCACGATAATATGCAACTGTATGTATGTAGTAAAGACCCATGGATTCATATACAATTTAATTTTCCTGATTTTCATTGTATAAGGAATGATTCATATATGTTGGTTTGTCAAATTCGTAATTTTAAAAGAATACTTTTCAAAGGAATACCAACTATAATAATCAGGCAAGACATAGAAATTAAGGTCAGTTCTTGAGCATAGGAAATGAAGAGGTTAAAATATATTTTCAGAGGATATGATGGCATATTTAGTAAACTTGAGACTAAAATAAATAATTGAGATAATAAATGGCTTCTGAAAGATAGTGGGATATAAGATAAACCCACAGAAATTCTCAGCATTTCTATAGATCGCTAGCATAAACCAAAATAAATTAATGGAAAGAAAAATACTTCATCTTCCAAAATCTGTGATTTCATCAGTGTGGGTACTCTCTCTCCTCCCCTACTCCCAATCAACACAGATGGCAAACCCTCCATCACTCAGTAGACATTTTTTTTTTTACAGTTGATTGGCCAAATTTTTTAGAAAGCCCAAGAGACAGAAAAGAAAAATTCATCATCCTGAAACCAATGCAGTGATGAGTCTCTCTGCATTTAGCTAAGCTACTTTTTGCATGTCAGGCACAATCTAGTCCATGCAGCCTTTCATATACTTTCCATCATGGTTGAGACCTGATAGGACTTACACTCTTACAATAAACCCAAGAATATTTCTTTTCCTTGATGATAAATCAAGAAGGATTTTGGAGAAGGAAAAAAATTAAAATCATATTAAAATAATTTTTAAAAGTATTGAATACTTGACATTTTAACCTATCAAGACATACATAAGACCTTTATAAAGCCATCTATTGTTTTAATCTAAATATAAGAATTGAACAATTGGCATAATATTCAAAGTTATGGCTGGTTCAAGCCAATATAGAAAAATGGTTATGTTATACAAATTGATGCGACACTAATTAAAATACCAATGGAATGGTGCATACAATTAAATTATTAATGAAATTCATATGGAGGAATAAATTGAAAAGAATATAAAATGAAAATATCAAAAGAAATAAAAACAAGGAAGTAGGAATTACATTGCCAAAAATTATATTGCAAAACAGTAATTATCAAAACTATCTGGTATATAATACTTTGGCATTTTAAAAATCTGTAATTTTATCAATGTGGATATTTCTTTTTTTAATTTTTAAATTTTATTATTTTTTATGGGGATTTTTATTTATTTTTTGTTTTCAACATTTACTTCCACAAGATTCTGAGTTCCAAATTTTCACCCCAACTCTCCCCTCCCCCCACCCCAAGATGGCATGCATTCTAAATACCCCTTCCCCTAGTCTCCCCTCCCTTCTATCTCTCCCTCTGTTCTTTTATCCCCTTCTCCTTCAATTTTCCTGTAGGGCAGGATGGATTTCTGTACCCCATTTCCTGTATTCCTTATTTCCCAGTTGCATGTGAAAACTTTTTTTTAAACATGTGTTTTTAAAACTTTGGGTTCCAAATTTTCTCCCTTCCTCCCTCCCCACCCACCCTCATTGATAAGGCAAGCAACTAAATATAGATTATATATGTGCAGTTATGCAAAACACTTACATAGTAGACATGCTGTGAAAAACTAACTCTCTTTCCCTTAATCCTATCCAGCCCACCCATTTATTCTATTCTTTCTTTTGACCCTGTCCCTCCTCAGAAGTTTTTGCTTCTGATTACTCCCTTTCCCAATCTGCCCTCCTCTCTATCATTCCCCAACTCTCTTGTCCCCTTCCCTGCCTATTTTCCTGTAGGGTAAGACAGATTTCCACACCCAATTTAGTGTGTATGTTATTCCCTCCTTAAGTCAAATCCTATGAGAGTAAGATTCACTCATTCCCTCTCACCTTCCCCTGTTTCCCCTCCACTGTAAAAGTCTTTTCTTTTCTGTTTTTTTTTTTGTGGTATAATTTACGCCATTCTACCTCTCCTTTTCTCTTTCTCCTAGTATATTCCTCTCTCACCCCTTAATTTTATTCTCCAGATATGATCCTTTCATTTTCAACTCACCCTGTGCCCTCTATCTATCTATCTATCTATCTATCTATCTATCTATCTATCTATCT
>NW_020954556.1:60311233-60313702 GCF_900497805.2 Vombatus ursinus
TCTATCTATCTATCTATCTATCTATCTATCTATCTATCTATCTATCTATCTATCTATCTATCTATATCTATATATACGTACATATAATTTTTCCCCTCCAACTACCTTAATACTGACAAAGGTCTCATGAGTTACAAATATCATCTTTCCATGCAGGAATGTAAACAGTTCAACCTTAATGAGCCTCTTATGATTTTCTCTTTCCTGTTTACTTCTTCATGTTCCACTCGAGTCTTGTATTTGAAAATCAAATTTTCTATTCATCTCTGGTCTTTTCATCAAGAATGCTTGAAAGTCCTCTATTTCACTGAATGATCATTTTTTCCCCTGAAGGATTATACTCAGCTTTGCTGGGTAGGTGATTCTTGGTTGTAATCCTATCTCCTTTGCCCTCCAGAATATTATATTCCATGCCCTTTAGTCCCTTAATGTAGAAGCAGCTAAATCTTGTGTTATCCTGATTGTGTTTCCACCATACTTGAATTGTTTCTTTCTGGCTGCTTGTAATATTTTCTCCTTGACCTGGGAACTCTGGAATTTGGCTGCAATATTTCTAGGAGTTTTCCTTTGGGGATTTCTTTTAGGAGGAGATCGGTGGATTCTTTCCATTTCTATTTTGCCCTCTGGTTCTAAAATATCAGGACAGTTTTCCTTGATCATTTCTTGAAAGATGATGTCTAGGCTCTTTTTTTGATCATGGCTTTCAGATAGTCCAAAAATTTTTGAATTCTCTCTCCTGGATCTCTTTTCCAGGTCAGTTGTTTTTCCAATGAGATATTTCACATTGTTTTCTAATTTTTCATTCTTTTGGATTTGTTTTACAGTGTCTTGATTTCTCATCAACTCACTAGTTTCCAATTGCTCTATTCTAATTTTTAAGGAAGTATTTTCTTCAGTAATTTTTGGACTTCCTTTTCCATTTGTCCAATTTTGCTTTTTAGGGCATTCTTCTCCTCATTGGTTTTTTGGACTTCTTTTGCCATTTGTGTTAGGCTATTTTTTTAAGGTGTTATTTTCTTCAGTATTTTTTTGGGTCTCCTTTAGCAAACTGTTGACTTGTTTTTCATGATTTTCTTGCATCGCTCTCATTTTTCTTCCCAGTTTTTCCCCTACTTCTCTTAATTGCTTTTCAAAATCCCTTTTGAGGTCTTCCAAGGCCTGGGACTGATTCATATTTTTCTTGGAGGCTTTGGATGTAGGAGCTTTGACTTTGTCGTCTTCTTCTGGTTGTATGTTTTGATCTTCTTTGTCACCAAAGTAAGATAATATAATCTGACTCTTTTTGAGAGTTTTGCTCATGATCCCAGACAATTACTTGAGTTTTAAACTCTTTGTTAAGGTAAAAGTCTGCTTCCAATGTGGAATGTACTGTCCCAAGCTTCGGGGGTTAGTACAGCTGTTTTCAGAGATACTTCTAGGGACCTGTAAATTTTCAGTTCTTCCAAGGTGGTATAATAAGGGGCGAGGTGATTCCTCTCCACAGTCACAACAAGCTTCACCACACCAGCATTCCTCCTAGACCCAGGACCGCCCCTCAGAACTGTGACCCAGATCCGAGCATGGGCAAAGCAAGAGATTCCTGCCTCAGCCCTGGCAAAGAGATCCCTGCAATCCCCATCTGATCAGCCATTTGATTCCCCCTTAATTAGTTGGCCCAGAAGCTCAAGAAACAGACGTGGCCCCAGGCTGCGCTTGAGACTTGTGGCTGAGACCTAGCTCCTCTCTCACTGCAGTCACAGACTTTTCCCACTGACCTTCTAAGTTGTCTTTGGCCTTCATGGGTTGAGAAGTCTGGAAACCACCACAGCTGCTCATGATTCAGCCCTCTGAGGCCTGCTCCAGCGTCACTGCAGCCTGTGCGCCCATGCTGAGCTGCACTCCTCTCCCCGCCCAGCAAGATATACCTTTCTGATCAACCATCCAGGTTGTCTTTGGCTGGAAATTTGTTTCACTCTGTCTTTTTGTGGGTTCTGCTGCTTTAGAATTTGTTTAGAGCCATTTTTTCAGGTATTTGGAGGGGTTTGGGAGATAGCTCAAGACAGTCACTGTTTTCCCTCTGCCATCTTGGCTCTGCTCCCCGATTTTCTTCTATAAATAAAAATGAGAAGCCCTCTAAAGCTTATAGACAGTCTTTAAGATTTGCTTTGGTCAAAACAATCCTCATAAATTCTTTATTTTCTTCTCAAGTTGACTAAATAGACTATGATATCTTCTGCAAATAGAGATATTTTAAGTGATAAGTGAATAACATTCCATGTGAACCATAGTCATTAAATGATTTTTGAAATTAAAAAAAAGATTACCAAATGACATAAATATTATTAAAGTCAAGTTATCACATGACTATCATGACTGAGTTGTGTAATCCTATAGAAAACCTTAAAAAAATTGGGATCCAGGTTCACACAGGCCCATCTATGTCTCTCTCTCTCTCTCTCTCTCTCTCTCTCTCTCTCTCTCTCTCTCTCT
>NW_020954556.1:60313712-60315293 GCF_900497805.2 Vombatus ursinus
TCTCTCTCTCTCTCTCTCTCTCTCTCTCTCTCTCTCTCTCTCTCTCTTTCTCCTAATTTTCTTGGGTAGGATAATAGATTTGAAAAGTACATTGCAGAGGAAGAATCTTTCAAGGAAAAGAAAAGAAGAAAATGGTGATCAGTACCAATGCTTGAATGAATGAGCCTGCAATGTGCTTGTGCTTGGCTTACCACAACCTGACGCAATATAATGATAGGCCTCTCCAGACTCAATTGGGCTGGCTATTAGGCAAAAGGCCCACAGGGACCATTGCCAGACTGACTCTGATAATGCTTATACTCTGTTGCTCTAGCTTTGGAGACCTTATATTCACTTCTATGCCACAAAGAAATACAGGACTTTAATGGAAGGTAAGTACTGATTAGAAAAAAAATTTTAATAGAACAATTGAATAACATAGATAATACAGAATTAGAACCCAAGGTAGATGATTGACTATTCTTTTTTTGATGAATTCAAGATTGCAAAACACTGGGAAAAGAAACCATTACCTTTTGGGAAAATTGAAGAACAGCTTAATCAGAAATGTAATTAAAGACAGATTTCATATCTTATGCTAAAATAAAAAATATATCAATGAACTAAGCATACAAATTTATAGAATATGAAGCATTTTCACTGGCAAATAGAATTAAGAAGTATAAAATCCAATGCTGGTTAGACTGTGAAGAAACAGGCACACTATTATAGTGCTAGTGGAAACTTAATCTTTTGGGGAAAAGAAATTAACAATTTTTCAGAATGATTGACAATTAAAGGGTATTTATTAATCACAAATTGTCTGCCAGGAACTCTGCTAAATGGGAAGGCAGTCCCTATTAGCTTAAATTCTAATAAGGTGAAGTGACACCTATCAGGGGAGTGGCTGTGATCAGGAAAGGAAACTTTTGTCTAGGAAGTCTTGGAAATGGTGAGTGGAGCCAATAAGCAGTCAGGTCTTATAGCTCTTTCTAGAAGCGATGGTAGTATTAATTAGATTCTTGTTCTTGGAGCAAGATGTGACATGTATACTGGTGGGGAGTAAGGGGTGGAAAGTGGGAGAAAGGGAGGATATGCATACTGCATCAGAGAAGAAGGCAGGATTTCTCAAGATGTCCAGGGTGGATGTATATAAAACCAATTAGCTACCTATAGTCATTGAGGTGAATTCATATTTACTCACTGGATGATCAAGTTCAACAAGAAGGATTGAGCAGATCAACTCATTGTGGAAGGAGGCATAGTGTCTGGTCCCTAAGGAAAGTGCTTTTCCAGGTGTGTAGAGGGGAGGAGGGTAGCAAAGGGCAGAAAGCAAGATGGCTCCAGATGCTCAAGATGGATGAATTATACCTGCCAATCTAATGCCTTGCTGGAACTATACCTTAAAGAAATATTTAAAAAGGAAAAGCATAGGTCAGCTAGGTGGCACAGTGGATAGAGCTTCAGCCTTAGAGTTAGGAAGATCTGAGTTCAACTCTGGCCTCAGACACTTGACATGTATTAGCTATATGACCCTGGGCAAGTCACTTTACCCTAATTGCCTCACCAAAAAGCAAAAAAAAAAAAAAAAAAAAAAAAAAA
>NW_020954556.1:60315393-60329313 GCF_900497805.2 Vombatus ursinus
AGGAAGCTCTGACTTCCACTTTGCCCCAGACACTTGAAAATTAATAACAAAAAACACCGAGGAAAAAAACTTTTCCCAAAATTCCCCACAAAAAAAAAAAAAAAAAAAAAAAAAAAAAAAAAAGGGAAAGCATTCACCAATCTGTACAAAAATATTTATAATAGCCTTATTCATGACAACAACAACAAAAACCTAAAAGAAATTCACATGTTTAATGATTAGAGAATGAATGGAATAGAATATCATTGCCCATAAAAATTACAAATGTGAAGAATACAATGAAATATGGGGAGGCTTAGATGAAATAATGCAAAGTAAATAAAGCAGAAGAAAAACAGCAATATATCCTGACTGTGACTATGTAAGTAATAATAATAATGGTACAATTATGATCATGACAAAATCTGGAGCAATACATTAAAGAAAGAACTCGGAAGGGGACCCATAAGCAAACCGTACAGTCGTTATTATCTTGTTAAAGCTAATATATCATAACCTTAAATAACAAGGTTTACTGTTTCATATGTGACCATTTATAATTTCCATTTGTGTATTTGGATTTTGTTGTTGTTAATGGTTATTAAATTTAGGATAAACGAAACAATATGGGGATGCTAATATCCTATCTACATGGTACCTCACACAGTAGTGACTAGGAAAGTGCTTTGTTAATCCCTTCATAAATGTTTATTGAAAATATGTGTTGAGTAACAAATGTTTGCTGAATGAATGTGACCTCTTATTCTTATCTTGATTAACTTTGTGCCTGTGTCTTCCCAATGGTTCTTAGTCAAATCTTTCTTCTTCTTGACCCCACTATGTTATCTAAGTTATCATTTCCTTCCCAAGTCATTGAAATCTCTATAACCCACCCTGCTCCCACATATCTTTACCATAAAAAAAATCATTATTTAATTGTTGTGTTTTTGTTGTTGTGATTATCATTTTCATCACATACATAATATCTGTCAGTATAATACCAAGAAAACTGTTCCATGTGCAAGGGTCAATCCATAGTCAAGGCTATAACCCTATCATTGCTACTATGAATGGATGACATTGTTTTTATTAAGGATGAAGTAGAATACTGGGGATCCAAACACAAATTCAGAGCAGTCCCTGTACTCAAGGAGCTTGCATCCTGAAGGTGAGACAACAAAAATAGGAGTGTGATGGCCAGAGAAGATTATTTTTTATTAGAAAATTATTGGGACAGTAGGTTGAGCCACAGGCAAATAGATTAACATACCTTTTCTAGCAGCAATGTTTGGGAGAGAAAGGCAAGGTTATTGGCGAAAAAATATCTAGAGAGTAAGTGAAGCATCATTAGGGTCCTGCTAGATGCAGCAAACCAAATGACAAGCTCACCAATTAGGACAGTAGGTGCCCTAATGTGTGAGTTCTAGAAGTGAAAAGGTCAAGTGTTTCAGGGCGTGGTCACTAAGCTGAGCAGCAAGGCAGCTGGCATAAGGATAGTGGGAGGTGGGGAGCCAGATGCAGAAGAATGTTTAAAACTATCATCATTCTACTCCCATCCTGCTTCATATATGGACACACCATATCCATGTGTATGGATATTCCATACTTATCCAACAAGCAGCAAGCCAGAGATAACCACTGAGCTGGCAACCAGAGAGGCATTTCTAATGTATAATGGCTATCTATGAGTATGATAGTGTGGTCAGTCATTCCATATAAATAGCTCACAAGATTTCTTCCCTTTGCTGAAGAAACTTATTTACCTACTGTAAGCAGAGAATGATTGTAAAGAAAAATTAGCCTCTTATAATCAGAGGCAATGGAATGTAATAGATAAAATATCAGAATGAGAAAACCTGAGATCAGCTTAGTGAGCTTAATTCTGCCACTTTACCTCTAAGACTCAGTTTCTGTACTTGTAAAACTGGGGGTAATAATATCTGAGATATCTACCTCGTAGGATTGTCACTGAGGAAAATACTTTGTAGAGATTCAATTTTTCTTGCCTTTCCATTTTTTTTGTCCTTAACAGTGTCAGTAGTGGTATTCAGGCTGCATGGAGTTTTGGGGTAGGCACTTCTCCATCCATTCATTGTGACTCACAGAATTCCCTCTCCCCTGGGAAAATGCATTGAAAAACATTGTTCTTCAGATAACTATTATTTTGCCAGTTTGGATGCTTCTTCCATTGATAATAATCACAACCTTTTCAAAAGGTAGTAGATATCCTCCACGAATCGCGATAGTCAAAAAAGCTGCACTATCTGTTGACCAGTGTCCATGTGATGTGTGTTCTGCAACTTAGCTTGGTCCTCAGATGAGAGATACGTGTTCTAATCTTGGACATTCTAGTTATCATCCCCAGTGTGATTAGACCAGTCAAAGTCTGTACTCCACTGGCATAGTTACTGAGAGACTAGAAACATTCAAACACCATAATGATACTTCTGAGAAGGGTGAGAAGAGATGTGAAACAGTAAGGAAAACTGAGTTACTACTATTTAGTGCGGAGGAAAGTTGATAACTAATTTCTTGGGGACAACTGTTAGCCTAGGTGAGTATTTTTTGTTGGTTTTTTGTTTGTTTTTTATGATCACTGTTTAAGTAGTTGTAAATATCCTAGCTGAGAGAAGGGGACATGGAGTCAGGGGCCATTCAAACAGTATAAAATTGATGAACGTTATGAAATTGAGGAAAGGTATGAAATTGATGAACATGTTGCTTATTTCAAATGCCATCCCATAGACTAATAACACCAACAACACTAGCAACTCACATTTAGGTAGTGTTTTAAGATTTCAAAGGTTTCACATATATTATCCCATTTGATCCTCATAAAATTTTGTAAGGCACAGTAAATTTTGTTATAATCCACTGATTCACAGGATATCTGAACTAGATGACACTTTAGTTCATAGAACGTGGAACATCAGAGGTGGGAGTGGCTATGAAACATAGTCAAAATTAGAAGAGACCTTGAAGATCATCTAATTCAAGCACCTCATTTTATAGGAGAAAAAAGTCCAATATAAAAGGTCTAATTGACTTTGAAGCTCTGTCATACGGAAGATGAATTAGATTTGTTCTTCTGGTCTCCAGAAGAAAGAACTTGTTTCAGGTAAGCACCAGATAAAAAGTCATAGAGAGGCATATTTTAGATCAACATAGGGGGAAATGTCCTACACATTTATGAGAATGGACCAGATGTGGAATAGGCTGCTGTCTCATAACAAGTCTAGTAAGGTTCTGGATAACAATGGAAATATGTAGCACACAACAAGACAGGAATAAAAAGCAAATCAAGGCAGCCTTATTGAGAGGACTTAAGCAGGATTAGAACTGAGGGCCTTACAGATGGCTCAGGAGGTCACCAGGAATCTCTGAATATAGACAAATGACCCCCAATGAGAGGTATTACAGAAAGGAACCCTACATAGACACAGATTATATATAATTATCCTTTAAGTCACTTCTAGCTCTAAGATTCTATGACTCTGCCCAAAAAAAGTCATACAAGTAATACATATCCATGGGGATAGATTTCTGAGACAGGGAGAGAGGAGGAATACATTGGGTAATTTAAACGATGTGAAACAAATTATTTCAATAAAAATGTATTTTTTAGGGGGGCGCTAGGTGGCGCAATGGATAGAGCACTGGCCCTGGATTCACGAGGACCTGAGTTCAAATTCGGCCTCAGACACATAACACTTACTAGCTGTATGATCTTGGGCAAGTCACTTAACCCCATTGCCTAGCAAAAACAAAACAAAAAAAGAAATTAAAAAAATGTATGTTTTAAAAGGAATTACATGTCAGAGCTGGAGACCAAACTTGGATCACGTGAAATCCAGCATGACAACAAAAATCACCATTGTTTCTCTAATACCACTATAGAATTTGATTTTTATTACCATAAGGTTCTCAAAGTCAGTAGTTCTGTGCCACTCAAAATGCCAGTGGTTCTCAAAGTCTGGTCTTTTGAGCTCTGGGATCCCCTAAGATCTTATCAGGGGGTTCCTGAAACCAAAACTTTTCATAAAAATGCTAAGATGTTTAATTTTCTAATACAGTAAATATCAATGTATATGCACACACACACACACACACATATATGTATGTATGTATGTATGTATGTATGTATGTATGTATACACACACATATCCCACATAAACAAAATCTTTTGGCTGGGGGGAGTGTCCTTAACAATTTTAAGAGAGTGAAGGAGTTCTGAGACCAAAAAGTTTGAGAAATGCTGCCATATATCAAGTGCACGTTTTCAGTGAGAAAGGACTTCATATGAATGACAGCGTTTGATGCCCAAATTGTTTTCCTCATGGTGTAGGAGGCTTGTCAACCCATGCAGACTTTGAAGAGAAGCTCCTTCAGTCCTAGGCTGACTTTGATACATCCATGGATCTGAGGTCTCATGGATTTGAGTTTTTCTGTCAATAACATAGACTTATAAACCCACATAAATCACTGGTATTTCTATATATTACTAACAAAGCCCAACAGCAAGAGATAGAAAGAGAAATTCCATTTAAAGTTACTGTAGACGTTATGAAATATTTGGGAATCTACTTCCCAAAACAAACCCAGGAACTATATGAACACAATTATAAAACACTTTTCACTCAAATAAAGTCAGATCTAAATAATTGGAAAAACATCAGTTGCTCATGCATAGGCTGAGCTAATATAATAAAAATGACAATTCTCCCTAAATTAATTTACTTATTCAGTGCCATACAAATCAAACTACCAAAAATAATCTACAGAGCTAGAAAAAATAATAACAAAATTCATCTGAAAGAACAAAAGGTCCAGAATATCAAGGAAATTAATGAAAAGAAATGCTAGGGAAGGTGGCCTAGCCATACCAGATCTTAAATCGTATTATAAAGCAGCAATTATCAAAACTACTTGGTACTGGGGCAGCTAGTTGGCACACCGGCCCTGAAGTCAGGAGGACCTGAGTTCAAACCCTGACCTCAGACCAAACACATGACACTTACTATGTGTGTGACCCTGGGCAAGTCACTTAACCCCAATTACAAAAAAAAAAAAAAATTTAAAAAAAAACATTTGGTACTGGCTAAGAAATAGAGTGGTAGATCAGTGTTATAGGTTAAGTACACAAGACACAGTAGCCAATGACTATAGTAATCTACTGTTTGATAAACCCAAAGACTCCAGCTTCTGGGGTAAGAACTCACTATTTAACAAAAAACTACTGGGAAAACTGGAAAACAGTATGGCATAAACTAGCATAGACCAACACCTTATACTGTATACCAAAATAAAATCAAAATGGATACAAGATTTAGATATAAAGGCTGATACTAAAAACAAACTGGGAGAGCAAGGAATAGTTTACTTATCAGATTTATGGGGAACATCAAAGAATTTATGACCAAACAAGAGATAGAGAACATTATGAAGTGCAAAATGGATCATTTTGATTACATTAAATTGAGAAGTTTTTGCACAAACCAATTTAACCAAGATTAGGTGGAAAGCAGAAAACTGTGAAAGAATTTTTACAATCAGTGTCTCTGATAAAGACCTCATTTCTAAAATATATAGAGAACTGAGTCAAATTTATAAAAATACAAGTCATGCCCCAGTTGATAAATGGTCAAAGGATATTGACAGGCAATTTTCATATTAAGAAATTAGAACTATCTATAGGCATATGAAAAATGCTCTAAATCACTATTGATTAGAAAAACACAAATCAAAGCAACACTGAGGTACCACATCACACCTATAAGATTGGCCAACATGACAAAACAGGAAAACTATTAATGCTGGAGAAGATGTGGGAAAATTGGAACACTAATGCACTGTTGGTGGAGTTATGAAATGATCCAACTATTCTGAAGAACAATTTGGAACTATGCACAAAGGGCTATAAAAATGTACATACCCTTTGACCCAGCAATAGCACTTCTAGGGCTGCATCCCAAAGTGATCATACAAATGGGAAATAGACTCACATGTACAAAAATATTTATAGCCGCTCTTTTTGTGGTGGCCAAGAAATGGAAATTGAGGGGATGCCCATCAATTGGGGAATGGTTGAACAAGTTGTGGTATATGAATATAATGGAATACTATTGTGCTGTAAGAAATGATGAGCATTGAATACATGCCCATGAAGATGGTAGTATGTATTTTTTGAGGAGAAAGGGCAATTCCAGACCTGTGATTTCCCAGGTTCTACGGAGATGCCTTCCACCGGTGCATATCAGTGACTTCTCTCTTAGTTATAGAATCCTGGAGCTGGCTGGAGCACTGAAAGACTGAGTGATTTGCCATTGGCAGCATAATGAATATGTGTAAGGACTAGCATATGAACGCCAAGTTTCCTGCAGTCTAATCATGTTGCCATCCCCTCTTTATGGATAAGAAAATGGAGGCTCAGAAAGACCAAACGAATTGTCCATAGTCACACAGCTACTAAGTGCTGGAGAAGGGATTTGAAAAAACCTGGAAGGACTTATATGAGCTGATGCTGAGTGAAGTGAGCAGAACCGGGAGAACATTGTACACTGTAACAGCCACATTGTGCAATGACTAACTTTGATTGACTCATCTCTTCTTAGCAATGCAAGGATCCAAGACAACTCCAAAAGATTCATGATGGAAAAATGCTGTCCACATCCAGAAAAAGAACTATGGAGTTTGAATGCAGATCAAAGCATATTATTTGCTTTCTCTTTTTTTTTTTTGTTTGTTTTTTCTTTCTCATGGCTTCTCCCATTGGTTCTAATTCTTCTTTACAACATGACTAATGTGAAAATAGATTCAATATGAATGTATATGTAGAGCCTATATCAAATTGCATGCTGTCTTAGGGTGAGGTGAGGGGAGAGATGGGGAGAAAATTTGGAACTCAAAATCTTATGGAAGTGAATGTTGAAAATTAAAAATAAATAAATTTAAAATAAAAATTAAAAAGTAACAGGGACTTATATCCATCTCTATCTACCCATCCTAGTCAACTCTCATCCAAGCTATAAATGCCACATGGGGTAGATCTGACATTCTGCTAGATCTCTGACATTGTGTGTATACTAATGAAGCACACAAGCTACCCCTCCATTATCTCTCAATCTCAACACAAGATCTTCTAAGTTTCATTTACTTCTCTTTGACATCTTTTTGTGGCTAGTTTTGCATAATTTTTCATTAGTTATTTGTTTCAGATTACTCATACCTACTGTGTATTACTATTGCCCCTTGACGGACCCTCATCTTTAACTCTTCAGGGACTATAGTATTCCATGACTCATGGCTATATAGAATCATTGAAAGGATGTTGATGTTAATAGCAACTATGAGTTCTATAATGATAGCTAACATTCTTATAGTGCTTTTAGGTTTGCAAAGCAATTTACAGATGTTCACTCATTTGCTCCTAAAGACAATCTATAAGACATGTGTTAATATTATTCCCATTTTATAGAGGAGGAAATTGAGGCTGATAGAGTTTTAAGGAGAGACTTCGATCCAAAGTATGGCACACTTTCCCAAAGGCAATCCAGTCCACTCTTCCCCATCTCAGTTTTGGGCCTAGTATATTATTTTGCCCCAGTGTCTGCCCAGGATTTGTAGTATTAAGGTACATTAATACATTAAGGGTTATCTATCCATATTGATTGCATGGTCTATGTCAGGGGTAGGAAACATGCAGCCTCAAGGCTACATGTGTCCCTCTACGTCCTTAAGTATGGCCCTTCATATGTGACCCCCTTCGGATTAGTTCTGTGAAGTTTGGATTCAGTCAAAGGGCCGCACTTGAGGACCTAGAGAGCCATATATGGCCTTGAAGCCCCAGGTTCCCCAGTCCTGGGTAATAGGCATTCTTCATGCACTTGTTTTTTGTTTTGTTTTGGTTTGTTTTTTCCTGTGTAGATTGGTAAATTGCACTCTTCTTTCAAGGAATAGAAGTTTCCTTTAGGAGGGCTCTTCAGTGTTCTGGGCCTTCATACAAGCGGCACATTTCTCATTTATAAACAAGAGAATTTACACATATATACATATATATATATATATATATATACACATATATTCTCGAGAGCTATATTCCATATTCAATTCTCTAGTTTAGTGATCTCATCATACATGGATTAAATTAATATCTCCTTGCAAGTAACTCTATGATCTACCTATCTAAGTCTCATCTCTCTGTTAATCTCCAGTCCCATATCATCAATTCCCATTAGACATCTACTGAATGTTCCCACAGGCATCTCAAACTTAAGAAGACCAACACAGAACTCATGATATTTCCTCAAAAAACCCACTCCGCTTCTTAACACTCCCCTATTTCTTGTTTAGAGCATGACCATCCTTTGAATCAACAATATAAACAACCTTGGTGTCATCTCCAACTCTTTAGTTCCCTTCCCATATCCCATCAGTTTCCAAGTCCTATCAAAGGTATAGACAACTCCCCAACATCCCTCCCATCTTTCCATATGCTCACATGGAATGTACTCTACTTCAGGCCCTCTTTCTTCTCACCTGAACTTGCGACAGTGTCCTAATTTGTCTCCTTTTTCCCATTCTCCCTTCTGCATAATCTGATCTTCTCACAGATTCCAAGCTGATATTCCATAAGCACCAACTATGTCATTCCCCTGTTGAAGAAGCTTCAGTCGCTCCCTGTTGCCCATAATAAGATACAAACTCCTTTAATTCCCTACCTAATCTATTTTAGGCTGATTTAACATTACTCTCCCTCACACACTCTATATGCCATTCAGATTGGTCCACTTTTTTGTTTCCTATACACAACATCCCATATCCCATCTCTGTGACTTTGGGTTGACTGCTCCCCAGAATGCTCCTTTAAGGCAGGGGTCATGTCTCTCTTATCCATTTATTTTCCCAAATGGTGGACATGAAACCTTATGCATATTAGACATCAAATAAATGTTGTTGAATGAATATATGATTTTTAAGTCACAAGATGTAGAGCTGGAAGGGACCTCAGATATTATGTAGTTTTATCCCTTCATTTCTTAGGAGAGGAAATTGAGTCCCAGAGAAAGAACAAGACCAGGTCCAGGTGATACAGGCAGTTGGTAGCAGAGATGGGATTTGACATTCTTCAATTTCATAACCAATACTCATCTCAAATGACTATATCCATTGCAGAGAGAATTTCTTGAACATATTGTGGATGAGTCATCAAGGTGGTCCAGTGGTTTTGAGATACAGAGACCTGACTTCAAATCCTGTCTCAGAAAATTACTAACTGGGTGACCCTAGGCAAATCACCCAACATTTCTGAACTCCCATTCCTCATCTATAAAACAAAAGGATTGTATTCAGTGGCCTCTGAGGTCCCTTCCAGCTCCAAATCAATGACCCTTCATTGTTAACGTCCTGTCCAGAGATAGAGAGCTTTTTGAAAATGTTATGGAAGGCCAAGAATCAAGTACCATAAAGGGAGAGAAGATATGATTGCTTCTCTACAATTTTGTCATACTAATATAAATGCCAGAATGCAAAGAGGCTTTGACCCTTACCACAGATCTGTCAGTCTTATTTTGCTACACCACACAATGCTGTTTCTAAGGAGCTTATTGATTTGGCCAAAAAGTCTGATTTGGCACGCATTGGCCAACACATTCCAAGTCCTTCAAGCAGGTGCAAAGACTCTGCCTACCTACAAGTGATCACATGGGAACTTGGAGGGAGGTTTCTGACCATAATGACACAGCAGGTGGTACTCTGAAATGATAAAATAAAATCCCAGGTAGGGCAAAGAAAGTCAGCTACATTCCCCTACCTGGCCACCATGCATCCATGAGCACATGGTCTTTCACTTTCTTTTGGGTTTTCTCTGTCTGGATTTGAAATGAACAGGTGTTTTAAGATGGGAGTGACCAGACAATCTGGTATGATTTGTAGATCTAGATCTTCAATTAGGTTTTCAGAGGTTCCGTGTTCATACTACATTCGGAACTGAATGGTGGCAGTCACAAATTTGCTCAAAGTTCTACTGGGAGTTGACTGGGGAGAAGTGTTTAAGACAAAAATTAACTTTTAGGAAATTTTTAGGTAAAATAAGGAAGCATTTTCTCCTTTCACTCTCTCCTTTTGACCATTACCTCTGTGCCATCAATTCATTCCAGCTTAGCTAGTTAATTCCAGGACAGTCCACTCGGCTAAGGCTCTTGTAGTCTGCACTCCTTCCTCTGAGTCAATCTCTACCAACTTTTTGTGTTCCTTTAAGAACATCCAAGAGTGACTCACAGTCACCCTTACAGTTCAAAAATTTCAATTGTCTATCACAAAGGGCTGAAAAGAAATCCTTGTCCCTCTGAACTATAAATCTCTGGATGCCAATCAGTTTTCAAACCTCGGTAACACTAGAAATCCAAGATATTTAGGGATACTCTTAGAACACCAAAGAGAGTATTAGTAGTAATCATCTTGGAACCTAGGTCACCAATGCTAAATGGAGTTAGAAAGTAGTCCCAGAGGGACACAAGCATTCACTGAGTCCCTGAACACACATGGAGACTGTTTTCTGATAATTCAGTCTAGAAGTGTAAACAAAATTTACAAGATCTGGAGATGAAAAGGACTTAAGAGATTATCTTGTCCAATCCTTAAATTTTATAGCTAAAGAAATTGAGGCCCCAGGCTAACTTTTATTACTACTTTTTGTGTATATGTAACATCCTTCTTAGATTGCAAGTTCCTTGAAGACAGAAACTATGTAATTTTTCATCTTTGTATCCACAGTACCCCATACCAAGTATAGCACCTGGAACATAGTAGATACCTGTAATTTCTGTTACCAGGGAGACTGAAACTGATAGACTTAATTCAGAAGTTCTGAGTTCTAGTGGACTAAACTGACCATGTGTACACATTAAATTCAGTATCAACATGAGCGAAATGAGGAAAGTGACCTGAAGGTGGAACAGGGAGGTTGAACTAGGCAGCCTAAGGAAGCATGAACCAGCCCAGGTTGGAAACAAGTCAGTTCAAAGCTCTTATGTCAATCAGTAATTGAATCTGATTCATGAGCAGCTGCTGTACTTACAGCTGGAACCTAATCTAGACAGATAGATAGACAGATGGATAGACAGACAGACAGACAGACAGACAGACAGACAGACAGACAGACAGACAGACAGACAGACAGACAGATAGATAGATAGATAGATAGATAGATAGATAGATAGATAGATAGATAGATAGATAGACAGATAATTATCCAAAAATCAGGGTGGCATAATCAGTAGCAACACATGGGACCAAGTAAGGGAGGTGAATGGGGCAAAGGCTACAAGAATTATTGAGCACAAAATATCTTTTTCAAACCTTTGCTGCCTGGAGCTCCAAACAGAGAGCAAAGACTCACAGAATCACAGAATCTTCAAGAAAGAACACAATTCAGAGCCCCTGTATCTTAGAGAGGATCTCTTCTACAGAGCCAGCCTCCTGCCCCCCAATTCATTAACTAATTTTGGCTTCACAATAATAATGTATTTAGAAAACATTTTAATATTTGTGGATTATTTTACTAGTATTCTCCCATCTAAGCCTCACCATAAACCTGTGAAGTGGGTAGTGTAACTACAGTGATTTCCTTTTACAGATAAGAAAGTTGAGGCTCGGAGACTTCTTGTTTTTAAAATGAATGGATGACTTCTACGGTCCCTTCAAGATCAAAATCTATTTTCCCATGTGTGCATGGTCATACCCATGTCATTCAAAATCCAGGACTGATACGTTATCATATTTCTTCTATGACAGTTACCCAGCAACAGAGAACTCGCTACTCTTCACAGTAGCCCATTCCATTTGGAGAGACCTATTAGACTGCTTTTTCAAACCAGGTTGAAGGTACCCAATGGGTCTCAAACCCATCAGTGAGTTACAGGGATATATACCCCATGCATGTGAAGACTTTCCTTGGCAGAATGGGTTGATGAGAATAATGCATTCCAATGGCCATGAAGGTACCTGAAGCAGGCACTGTGGAGAGCTTAGAACTTAGTCAGATATCGAAGAAGACAAGGTCATCCACTGATTCCCAGGCCATTCACCACTGGTTGTCTTTACTTTTGGCTCACCACTGGACTAGTAGAGAGAGTGAGGTTGATGAATTTGTGCAACTCTGCCTCACTTAAATTCAATCCACTCACCAGGCAAGTCATTACCCCATGATGTAATTGGTCCTCTTTGAAAATGAAGGACAAACAGCAACAATAACAACCTATTAAATTATTATTAGGAAGATTTTCCCTCTGGTAAGTCAAAATCTATCTCTCAGAAACTTCTACCCATTGCTTTTAGTTCTATCCATTGAAGCAAAACAAAACAAGTCTTATCCATCTTCTTCATGACAACTCTTAAATATTTGAAGGCAACAATCATGAACCTCCTCCCAATCTTCCTCTGGTCTTATCTTGCTCTGGCTAAATATCTCCAGTTACTTCAACAGATCCTTATATAAGTCTCATCTTGTTTCCTCCTCATTTCCACTTTTTAACGTCCTTCCAAAAACGTAATGTCCAGAACTGATCAGAATGCTACAGATGTGGTCTGATCATGGCAGAGTACAGTGTAAATATCACAGGAGCTCTTAACCTGTTGCCTGTGAACTTTAAGAAATATATTCTGAAAATTATATTTCAGCTTAACTGACTATTTTATGTGTTAGAAAACACTTTTCTTAGAAAGGATCCATAGACTTCATCAGACTGCCCAAGGAGTTTGTGACATACACAAAAGATTCATTGAGAACCTTAAGCTCTCACCTTATTTGTTCTGAACATCATGTTTTTCTTTCTTTTTAGCTGTCGTAGAAAGCTCCCTCTTGGATGTTCTTCCAGTGGATGGTGTGCTTTCCAATGAGTATGGAAATGCATGGCCACCAGAGAGTCACCATAGGCAAGTGACCAAAATAATCAGACACCTGCCAAGGGTCTTTCAGTACATTCAGCTGATGGACCAGCCAGACTATATTTTTTGATGGACAGTATAGATTGCAAGGCCAACTCAGAGACACAAAACCTTCCCCAGTCAGGGCTACTACAGTAACCAAATAATCAGCTTGATGGGCAAACTCTGGGGGAAAGTACAGATCCCAAGGCCAGCTTACAGTCACAAAACCTTCCTCAGGCAAGCCTGCATTTTCACCCTTTCTCAGAAATAGGGGAGAAATTGGTTTCCTTTTTTAATTCCATCTTCTCAAGTTCCCAATTTGGTGACAACAGTTATGTTTGGTAACACACTTAAATCTCACAACTAGCAGAGTTAATTTGATGAAATGAATATTCTCAAGATGACCTGAAGGAAAAACATATATCAATCTCAAAACTATCAAAGCCTCCTGACACGTCTTATTGTAGGGCTCAGAAAAAAAAATCAACCATTTATGGAGAAGATTAAGTGGCGGTGTGGATTTGCTTTTGACATATCTTGTCTCCAAATCTAAGTGGAGGATTTATGAGAGTGCTCTCATGTCAAAGCGATCTCATTTATATGATAACACATTTGTAATGTTTTACAAGTGCAGCAGTCCTCTTTCAAAATGGGGCTTTTTGAAGTCCTAAATGATAGTACCTGGAGAGGTATGCATGATTACAGTACGTGGTGGCAAATGAGAGACGGCATCTTCCGCCCGCTCTCAGCATTAATCGTCAACACAGTGGGGCCATAAAATCATAATTGCTTCTTCAGAACTTATCATCTAACTGGTACGGGTTACAGTCAGCGAGATGGTGGGCAGGAGAATGCCTTCCGCCCAGAAGAATGGGATCTTTCAGTGCTGCCTTTTGGCCCAGATACCTGGCTGTATTAGACCATGTTTAGGAGTGACAAATAAGCCTCACCCCAACAGCTATGTCATTCTGGAAGGAAGGAAGGAAGGAAGGAAGGAAGGAAGGAAGGAAGGAAGGA
>NW_020954556.1:60329323-60369322 GCF_900497805.2 Vombatus ursinus
GAAGGAAGGAAGGAAGGAAGGAAGGAAGGAAGGAAGGAAGGAAGGAAAGAAAAGGGAAGGGGAAGGAAGGAGGGAGGAAAGGGAGGGAAGGAGAGGGGAAAGATCAAGGAAAGGAAGGAGGAAAGGAAGAGAGGGAAGGAGGAAAGGAGAGGATGGAAGGAGATGGAGGGAGGGAGGAAAGAAAGTAGGTAAAGGGAGGAAGGAAGGAAAGAAAGGGAAGGAAGAGAGGAAAGTAAAAAGAAGGGAAGGAAGGAAAGAAACATTCATTAAACCCCTACTATATGCCAGGCAGTGTACAAAGCATTTTACAAATATATCCTTTGATTCAATTTAATTAAAATCAATTACCCATTTTATAAATGTGTCTTAGAGATTAAAAATGGTACAATCATACAGTGGGGCAGGGAATAGCAGGAAATGTCACAATGGTTTTAGTACTCAAGGGCGAAGGAAGCTAGGCAGCATAGTGGATAGAATGCCAGGCCTGGAGTCAGGAAGACCTCAGTTCAAATATGACCTCAGATACTCACTAGCTGTGTGACCTTGGGCAAGTCACTTAACCTTGTTTGTCTCAGTTTCCTCATCTGTAAAATGAGCTGGAGAAGGAAATGCAAACCACTCTAGTATCTTTGCCAAGAAAATCCCAAATGGGCTCATGAAGAGTCAGACATGACTGAAAGGACTGAACAACAATCCTAGGGTGACTTTAATTCAAGGTGATATCTTCCTAAATTTCAGGATGTTCCTCAAGCCTGCCTAATTCCCTTATAGGAGTCTCACACTCAAGCCAGGACAATCAGAGGACAGTTTAAATTTTTGACACCCCCCCTCCAAACAAACAAACAAACAAACAAAAAACGCAGATCTTCCAAATTTTCTAGACATTAATGATTGGCTGGGACAGCTCTCAAGAGTTCACTTTTCACAACACATTGTCATCTTTTTGCTCTTCTAGCCTAGACATCTGGATTCCTCTTTCATTTACCCAAAGGATTGGCTCTGCAGACTGAAATGATGCATTTTCAGTTTAAGTTGGGATATTTCCCACTGAGATATCTAAATGTCTTCAGTCTGAAAAACAAATAAAACAAAAGGGCAGGTGTTGGGGCACAATGGATAGAGTTCTGGCCTTGGAGTTAAGAGGACCTGAGTTCAAATCCGACCTCAGACATTTGACACTTACTAGCTGTGTGACCCTGAGCAAGTCACTTAACCCCGATTGATTTGCCCAGGGTCATAGGGCTAATAATAGCAGATTCAGGACTCAAGAAGAATTCTTCAGACTCCAAATCTGTGGCTTATTCCACTTCTCGACAACTGCCCCTGAAGAAATCATTATTTTTAATGGACAAAGTGTGCTAATGGACTTTCCTTCTAAAGACCATGAGGTTTAATTTATTTTCTAAAGTGATACTAAATTCTTTAGCATCACTACTCATCAATTTAGTATCCCTATTCAATTTAGTGTAATCTGGAATGGAAAACTGATTCAAGACAACCTCTATTAATACCATCACTATAACTAATAGTATGATGCTTTGCACTCTGCCATACAGCCAAACTGGCCCTAGCTTTAAACATCTGTGGCATCTATCCCTCACACCTGGAAAGCACTCCCTCCTTACTTCCGTCTTGTAGAGTTGCTCTCTTCCTTTAACATGCAGCTCAAGCACCAGCTTTTAAATAAAGCCTTTGCTGACAGCTCCCCCCATCCACCTCCTAATCCCATCCCAGCCAAACCATAGTGTATGGAACTACTTTGTATATATTTGGATTCATTTGCTTTCTATTAATATTGTATGCATTTTTATATGAAGCTCACTGCAAATAAGAATGGTTTCATTGACATTTAATAAATATTTGGGGTGTATGGGGTGTTCAAGGAGGACTAGTACCTCTGGGGTGAGATCTTACCAAGCCCTTTTCAGGGCTGCTTTCTACCTTTGGTGTCCACCTGGCACTTAAGTCTCACCTGTGGCTTCAAGAAATTTTGGCATACACAGCAGCCACACCTTGGTGAAACATCTCAGCAGATGGGCTAAACCAGGTTGAGGGTAACCTACAGGCCTCAAACCTGTTGATGACTTAGGGGGATGTCTACCCTAAGCGTATGAAGACTTCCCTCGGTGGAATGGTTGGATGAGAACAGTTTGTTCCAACGCCCATGAAGAGCATTGAACTTCGTCAAACATCAGAGATGCCAAGGTTATCCAATGCAACATGGACTATCGCCAGTCAGTCCTTTTGCCTTTTGTCTTGTCACTGGATTTTGATGACTCTGGAAGAGAGAGTGAGGCTAATGACTTTGTGCAACTCTGCCTCACTTCAATCCAATTCATGAGCAAGTCAAGACATAACCCTCTTATATCATTAGTCCTTTTAAAAAATGAAGGACAAAAAACAACAATAAACATTTGTTGATTGATTGATTGCTATAGCACCTACTGTTGTTGTTCCATCTTGTCCAACTCCATTTGGGGTTTTCTTGGCAAAGATACTGAAGTGGTTTGCCATTTTTTTCTCCAGCTCATTTCACAGATGAAGAAACTGAGGCAAACGGGGTTAAGTGACTTGCCCAGGGTCACAGAGCTAGTAAGTGTCTGAGGCCAGATTTGAACTCAGGAAGATAAATCTTTCTGACTTCAGGCCCGGCACTCTATCCACTGTGCCACCTAGTTGCTCCAGTTGACAGATAGTAGGCATTTAATAAATATTGCTTGCTTGATTGATTGCTATGCCTACTGACTACCATTATGACTAGTGATCCTACAAGAGAGAGTTCTGCAAAAATGGCTACTCCTGTGATGATAACTCTGCAAAGAGGACTACTATTATAATGACCACTAATGCTATGACTGACTAATATGGCAGCCAACAGAATACCTCCTGCTGTGAAACCCACCATGATGGCTATGACTATATTTCTGACTACTATGACAGGGGTGAAAGCTAATGATAATCCTTCCTGTAATAGCTCCAAAGGCAATGTGTCATAGTGGATTGAGGAGTCAACCAATTAAAGAGTTAGGAAAATGGAGTTTCATATCCTAATCAGACTTACTAGCTAAGTGACTCTGAACAAGTCACTTAACTACTCACTGCCCCGGGGAATTTTCTAAGAATAAAAGTTGTAAATTAGAGGAAAGAGTTTCCACATTTGGAGTTTACAAACCACTTTCCATACCTATATGTGTTTGTTTTGTTGTTGTTATTATTATTGTCTTAACTAACTTATAATTCTATACTGCTTTAAGATTTCCAAAGTACTTTATTTCACCATAATTATATGAAGTAGACAATAATAGTATTGCTCTCTACTGTCTATAGCAGAGGAATGTGAGTTCTGTGTCTTATCTAATTTTTCATAGCTTTTAAAGGACAGTCAGGATTCAAACTCAAGTCTTTTCTGTCTTTTAAACAAGTGTTCAGTGAAGTCACTGTCAGTTGGTCATTCAATGAACATTTATTAAGTTCCTACAATATGCCAGGCACTGTGCTAAGCACTGGGGATACAAAAAGAGGTGAAAGACTATCTCTCTGTCTCTCTCCCTCGGTCTATCTGTCTCTGTCTCTGTCTCTGTCTCTGTCTCTGTCGGTCTGTTTCACTCTCTTTTCTTCAAAAAAATGTCTGGCCAGTATGACATCCCTTTAACTGTAATGATTGTATTTAATTTTCATTTTAAATTCATGCCATTGCTACATATTGGCATGGTGTCTGGTGCCAAGAGATCCAGCCACAAGTCTGCTTTCCATTTAGGGATTGGACTTCTCTGGGTTAGACATATGCAGAGGTCTGGCTTAATGCATAACCCTAATTATAACGTGGAATGAAGCTGTTGCTGACTGCAGCACTTTCAAGCCTAGAATCAAGGAAAATATCTAATGGGGGGAGAAAAGATACCCAAGCCCCACCCCCTCCAGCTGCCTTATCTTTACACATTTTTTTTTACATTAAACCTTTTCTTAATTGAGTGCATAATACAGCTATAAAACCGCAGTTTAGATAATGTAGTCTTCCTGTCAGTTTCTATAGGTCTATTCTAAGCTTAATGGGATTTTTTGTTATTGTTTGTTTGCTTTTTCTCCTCCTCCTTCTTGCTTTGTTAAAATGGGCCCCAATTCTCATTAATGATGCTGCAGCTTTGAAGACATAGAAGGAACATAAGTTAGGGAGGGTCATTTACTCAATTGGTGCAACATGCTTGGAATCTTCTATGCCTGGTGAGTTTCAGGGGCTTTGGGAAAAACCCACTTGCTTCAGGAGTGAATGGGGAGGTGACCATTCCTAAACATGGTCCCAAGGATGCAAACTTGGATACTTTCCTACCTCAGCTCCTTTGCTCAAACTATTCCCAGTCTTTGGAATGTATAGAACTCACCCTTAAGAGCTGACTCAAAATGTAACTTCCTCCAGGAAATGTTTCCTGATCTTCCCCTCCCCAGTCAGTGATGACCTTTTCCCTTCAATAACACTATGTTTATACTTAACCTATGTTCATTTGTATTATAGATATCTGTGTGGTACTGTATTCACTTGTTAAATTATAAACTGAGTACACCATGTTCCAAAGTTTTAATGCAATTATAAATTTTAATAGCTTAAAAAATTTAAGCAATTGTATTATATTTATAATAACTTAAGCTATTAAAGCTTCGAGCTACACTAGACTAGCAATTCTAGTGACAGGAAGCTTCCCTGGACACCAAACCCTCCCTATAAAAGTGACCATCAAGGTTGTGGAGAGAACTTCCACAGGTCTATGCTACCAACTAGGTGGTACAATGGATACTGTAGTGAACCACAGGTCATGAAGGGCTGAGTTCAAATCCAACATCAGGCACTTACTAGCTCTGTATCCTTGAGCACGTCACTTAACTTTTGTTAGCTTCAGTTTCCTCAATCGTAAAATGGAGAAAATAAAAGCACCTACCTCCCAGGATTGTCATGAGAATTAAATGAGTTATTAAGAATGAGAATTAATGAGAATTAAATAAATTAAATAAATAATATTTGTAAAGCACTTGGAATATAGTAGGCACTATATTAATATTATTATTATCATTATTACTCAATCTGAGTCAACTTTGTAACATGGTGAGCTCAGACTGTATTAAAGGAGGCTGTGATAATAACATAAACCTCTTTTACTTATTTTTCTTTTGGCCTAGTCTAACTTGTGTCAGACTATCACTACTCTGGACATGTTCCCTCCTTCTGACTAACATTATCATCATCATCATCACCACTAGCCTTGTTCTAGAATCTCTAGTACTTGGAAGTGTCCATATCACAAACTTCCATGCCCTATGTTTGTAGAGTGGAGACTCTACAGGATGAAGTCATCCAGCTTGTAACATCAGAAGTAAGTAACTGACACTATACCTAAGTGAGTAACTACCCTTCTTTATTAAGCCCATACTCCTAGCCTATGTCATTGACCTTCCAAGAAAGAACCAAGAGTTTGACCCATAGAGCTTGGCATAACCTAGATGTGCCAAATCTGAGATTGGCCTCTTACAGGACCATTACTGCGAGTTCCTTTCCTTCTCCTACTATAACTTAAAGACCATCTAATGCAAGTCCCAACAGACTTCCTTCCAATGACTTAGGACTGTTATTTTTGTTCAGTTGTTTTTCAGTTGTGTCTTATTTTTAATGACCCCATTTGAGGTTTTCTTGGCAAAGATACTAAAGTGGTTTGCCATTCTCTTCTCCAGCTCACTTTACAGTTGAGGATCTGAGACAAATAGGGTTAAGTGACTTGTCCAAGACCACACAGCTAGTAAGTGTCTGAGACTGGATTTGAACTCATGAAGATGTTTTCTGATTCCAATCACAGTGCTCTATCCACTGCACCAGCTAGCTGCCCCTTGAAAACTACTTGTGTCTTTCCTCCAATGGCAACTGGGATCTGATTCCATCTTTATTTTCTCCTTTTCTCCCTTGTTCCCCTCAGCAATTGAAACCTGTTGGAATCCTGAGAATCTTTCCTCTTTCTTTGGTTTCCCGGAGCTCCTGTCCTAAATAGTTCATGTTTAACCTTAAAGCCCTTGGGTGAATTGAAAAGCCCTGCCATAAAGACTTATTAGTCTAAGCATCAGAGGCCTTCTAACATTTTTTATGAAAATCACCCAAGTCCCCAGATTACTGGAACTGACCGGGATGGAGACACACTACTCAGAATGGGAGAGGTGATAATGTTTTCCTTAACAAGAATCAGGCATATATTGTAATCAATTTTGAGTACCACATTTTAGTAAGGATGTTGATGTGGTATTATGATAGTATAGTAAATAGAAATCTGGCCTCAGAGTCAGAAAGACCTGGGTTGAAATCACACATCTGGCAACATACTGAAAGTGTGATCCTAGGAGAAAGTTCCTCAGGGATCTGTCCTGAGCTCCCTTTTCTTTTCTCTCCATACTATTTCTCTTAGTGATCTCATTATCTCTAATGGTTTCCATCATCATCTGGATGCTGATGATTCTCAAATATACTTATGTCCCCTGACCTCTCTACTGACCTCCAGTCCTCATCTCCAGCTGCCAATAAGACATCTTGAACTGGGTTCCTTGTAAGTGCTCAAGACTGGATGTCTTGTAGATGTCTTAAACTCAACATGTCCAAAACTGAATTTATTTTATTCCCCCCCAAACCCTCTCCACTTCACAACTTTCCTACTAATGTCAAAGATACCATCATCCTCCCAGCCACCCAGGGTCACAACCTAGGTGTCTTTCTCAACCACTTACTATCTTTCACCCCCATATCCTATCTGTTGCCAAAGTCGATGAATTTTGCTTTTGCAGCTTCTCTTAGAAATAATCAACAGAGAGAAGACACAAGAATTAAGAGAGATTAGGAAAGGGTTCCTATAGAAGATGGGATGTTACTAGCAATTTATAGGAAGTTGGGCAAGCCAGACTATGCCCCCTTCTCTTCTCTGGTGTTGACAGCACCTTGGTCCAGGCCCTCATCAACTAACACTTGGGACTTTTGCAAAAACCTGTTGTTTGGTCTACCCACCACCAGTCTTTTCCCATTCCAGTTTATCTTCTATTCAGCTGCTAAAGTGATTTTCCTAAAGTATAAGTCTGACCATGTTATCCCTCCAACTCAATAAATTACAGTGGCTCCCTTTCACTTCCAGGATCAAATGTAAAATCCTCTTTTTGGCATTCAAAGCCTTTCATAACCTGCCCTGTACATCACACCTATCCAATCTTCTTATACTTTATATTGACCTTTCCCCACATTCTCTTTAATCCAATTGACCTCCCCGCAGTTCCTCAAGCAAGACCCTCTATTTCTCAACCCTGGACATTTTCTCTGGCCATTCCTCAAGCCCAGAATGCCCTCCCTCCTCCTTCCCACCTCCTGGTTTCCTTGACTTCCTTTAAATTCCTCCTAAAATCTTACCTTCTACAGGAAGCCTTTCCCAATCTCTCTTAATTCTCATGCTTTCCTGCTGTCGATTATTTCCAATTTATCCTGTGTATAGTTTGTTTATACATTGATGTTCATATGTGGCCTTTCCCATTAGACTGTGAGCTCCTTCAGGGCATGGACTGTCTTTTGCTCTTCTTGTAGCCCTAACTCTTAGCACTGTGCCTGCCACATGGTAGTCCCTAATAAATATTTATCGTCTGACTAACTGACTTAACCTTTTGGTGTCCTTGGCAACTCTCTAGGAATATAAATTGCTGAGAAGATGCTAGCCTGCATTGGTAGCTGGAATTTTCTTATCTGAAATGTCCCTACATCTGTGAAATTGCAAGTCTAGTCATATGCCTTATTGATATATTAAAGAATGTCCAGATAAAGATGACCAGTAGAGTGAAAGGACTCAAGGCTGTGCCACAGAAGGATTTATCAGAGGATATTTAGCATGGACAACAGAAGATGAGAGGGGACTTAATGGCTGTCTTTGAACATTTCAAAGCCTGTTATGAAGAAAGAGATTAGACTCAGTCTGTGGCCATGATGGGACAGAATAAGGGCTAAAGATGAAAGGAGGTAGATTTAAAATCAACACATTTCCTAATATTTAGAGTTCCACAGTGAAATAGGCTGGAGGTGATAAGGAGGAGGTGGTGTGAACTCAGAGGTATCAGAGCTTGGATCCCCATGTAGGAGATAGGGTTGGACCAACTGACAGGTACTGTCTCTTAATTTTTAGATTTTATGATTCTATTATTCTACTATATCCCATTTTTGGGGTCTGGACATAAGTGGAATAAGCAAGCTGGGACTAGAAGTTTCCTTAAGCAGGCAGAGTCTAGAAGATAACATGATTTTAAGGAAGTATTGACTAAGACCAGTGGAAGGAGAAGAGAAATAGAGAGGGAAAAGAAATCAAATACCCAAAGATTCAGGAAGCGAAGCTGAGTTCAGGTTCAGGAATGTCTGGGATGGTAGGGAAGCAAAGGCGGGTACCATGACTCAACATCAAAAAGCCAATTCCCAAGCCTTAAAAGGTCAATGATTACCATGGGGTGGAACAAGTCAATGGTAATAGGGTGGAAGCAGCAGTGGTAGGCAGCTTAGGGCCATTAAATGTAAGGCAGGGATGGTTTTGTTTTGTTTTGTTTTCTTGTTTATGCTATGGGCTGGATGTGAAAGCTAAGGGTTCACAGGGATATATGTAGCAACAAGGTAGAGTAGAACGCTTGGCCTTCCAGGAGGTGCTCACTCCATTCCCTGCTATCTCATGCTCTTTTTGATGATTTTCAGTGAGGACTAAGGCAGACAGAAAGAATGCTTATCTAAGGGAAAAGATGGCTGACCTGGCCAAGAATGAGACTCAATAGTATCATCACCTGAGGATTGCAATCATTCCTGTTTCTCCTCCCAAATCATAACACTTCCTAACAAAAACATTGTTACTATTTTCTTTGAGCACCATTCCATGTCCTTATGCTATAAATTTTGAGGTTTTTCAAAGAACCTATCACCTTTTCCTTTTTGAAAATTTATTTTTCCTGATTCCTTTTGTTTTTTATAACTCACTTACTTCCAAATATATATCTCCTTGACTCTTAGAATGTTATCCCTTGTAACAAAGATTTAAAAACAAAGGGAGAAAAATGTAGTCAGCAAAAATAAGCAATGCATTGTATCCAACAGTTTAAGTGATATCCTTTTATAGTGAGCTTAACAGTCATCAATATAAATGTTAAATGCAACAGACAATAAGAAAAAATGTGTAAGAAATTCAACTCCTATTAGTTTTTCGAACAAATGTGTGTATCTTTGTATGTATGTATTTAATAATGTAGCAATAAAATTGTCCTCTAAAATTACCTCTGATCTATCCTTTATGTTTCTTCTTTGTATATAGAGGTTTGCATGTTGCCATCCTCATTAAACTGATCTCCTTGAGGTCAAGGATTGCTTTTTGCTCTTCTTTTTATCCCCAAAATTTATCACAATGCACGGAACACAGTAGGTGCTTAATAAATGCATATTGACTTGATTTGACTCTGTTTGTGTCCCTTTCTGCCCTTAATTTTGCTTTCTTCTGTGAATTTGAAACAATATTTTGTTGATACTTTTGGACATATCTATCACTATTGATTTACCCACCCCCCACCAAGTAGAAGCCCACCCTTGCAACAAATGGGTAGAGTCAAATAAAATAAAGCAACCCTTTGGCCATGTCTAAAAATGCATGTCTCACTCTATACCCCTAGATTATGCCTTTTCCAGTAAGAAGTAAAGTTTTATATTCAAGTCTTCTGAAGTCATTATTGGTTGCTATTTGAACTAGCATTCTGAAACCTTTCAAAGTCATTTTCCTCAGTGTAATTGTCAAAGTCATGATGTAAATTTTTTTTCTTGATTCTATTCATTGAACTTTGCATCAATTCATAGAAGTCTTCTCATGTTTCTCTGAATCTGTTATATTTGTCATTTCTTGTGGTGTGATAATATTCAATTGTATTTATATTCACATACCACAAGTTGTTCAGAGATAGAGGGCACTTTTGTTTTTAGTTCTTTTCTATAACAAAGAATATAACAATTATTAGACATCTTTCTCTCCACCTTTGACATTTAATTGAATTGAATTGGATTATATGAGAACAACATGGTAGAAGAAGGTATCCTCTGCCTGTTTGGTTAGCCAGAGAGGTTATGAGCTATAAGTCCTAATGATAATTTCATTGAACACCTAACACATTGCCTAACACCCAGTAGTCATTTAATAAACATTTGTTGGATGAATAAATATAGTTACATAGTTTGAACATTGCTGAGCCTCAAGCTATATCTGTATAGGAAAAAGGCAGCACCAATTACTAAGAACCAAGAGATCTAGAGTCTGTATACAAGAGTACTTAGTAAGAGGCAAAATGTACTTATGATATATGTATGTGTGTGTTGGGGGCTGGGCGAAATTCAATGTCAGTTAGAGTCATGTATTGGTCACCCTAGCTTCAAAGTCATATCTATATGTGGCCATTAACTTGCCTGCAGCCAATCTATTGGGTACTTGGGGTTAGACTAATGGAAAAGTTCACCTTGATTAATCAGACTGACTTTGCTGCAATCCATACTTGCCATAACAATGATGGTTAAAATGCATAGGGTGACCTTACTGGCCAACTTCTTCGGATAATCAAATCAGCATTACCTTTGCTGCTTTCCAAGAGATATAATCAACTGTCCAATGACTCCACTCAGAATCTCTGTGACTCCGAGTTATAGACTGCTTGGTCAAAGCTCCCTTTCCTGACCGTGACTCCTTGTTCCTTCGTACCAATATATGTCACTCTCCTCTCTCTAGTTTTCTTAATCAATTCTTCACTCCAGGTCCAGTATGCTCTCTGTAATCCCTATTCTGATGTTAGCAAACAGCCCTTCACATGATAACTGTGTCCTACATCATCGAAGTCATAGTGCATGTATAAATGGTTTATGCTTACTTATGGGTGCTTGTTCTTCCCCTTCCAAAAAAAAAAAAAAAGAATGCAAGCCCTTGAGGGGAAGGTCCATATTGTTTTGTCTTTGTATGCCCACTGCCTGTAACTTAGAACACAGCAGATACTTTTAATAAATTATAGTGAGTTAATGGCAAAAACAGATACTTGAATGCAGGGCTCCTCCGTTGCTAGCCCAGGACTCCCTTGACTGCAATTCAAAGTGGTGACTACCCTTTGAAGGTTAGTGGACAGCAGAATATGGAGATGATGAGGACATTGAGGGAGAAGCCATTAGAAATACAGGTCAGATCAATGTAAGCATGGCTGGCCAATTTAATTTTCTGAGCTTACAAGACAAGATGAGGTTCCATGAAAATACTGGATATTGGCAGAGAGGGAAGAGCTGAACTTGAAGTCAGGATACCTGGGTTCATATCCTACTTGCAACCTTTATTAGCTGTGTGACAATGTACAAATATCTTCTTCTATCTGACTCTCATATTTCTTATCTCTTAAATGAGGGAACTGGACTAAAGATAGGCTAGGAGGTCCCTTTTAGCTCTAACTCCTATGATTTTATAACCTGGAGGACATGACACAGGATGTGGAGAAGGAATGATTCCTTTTCCCCTACATGTATGAGTTTCATTTGTATTTCCTTAGATTGGAGGTCACTGGTTCAAATACAGCATTTTAAAATCCACAAAACACTGATCTCACAAGAGATAGATGCTATTAACATTCCCATTTTATAGATGAGAAAACTGAAGGTCAGAGAGATTAAATCACTTGCCCAGGGTCATATACCTCTTGATTATCTAAGGCAGGATTAAAACTCAGCTCTTCCTGGTCTGTGGGAGGTCCAACACTTTATCTTCCGTACCACCTAATTGCCCACTGCTACATAGAGTTGTCTTGCCAACTGTGTTTCTCAGAGATCAGAGTCCTCTGGTGGGTTCCTGCTGGTCTACATATGCTGTCAAGAGCATATGTAGGAATCTATACAAGGAATCTTGTGTTAATGGGATTTCCAGAGGGAAATATATGTGATGAAACATTGTGAGCCTTACTAAGGGCTGCAGTGTAAATTCCTTTGCCAAGACCTGTGTCAATGGGAGGGGCAAGAAAAGTAAATTCTGATGAGTAGGGGATGGAATTGATAGATTAAGTACTTGTCTAGTGAAGGTACCTCTGGAAGGTGGGGCTAAGGATGACACAAGGCTGGAGCAGGGGGTGGAGACTGCATCGAGGAAATAGGGAAAAAAGGAGAGCTGGAGATTCTGCCCTCAAACTTCCCTTCATCTCTTATATCTTTAAGGACCAGCCCTGGCCTTGCATGCACCCTGTCAGTAATTCTCATTTCCCATAAGTAGTTGAGAAAGACCTGCACAGGAGTGGGATTCAGTAGGGGAACCCTGGAGGAAATCCCACATGTAAAAGCCACTCAAATAACAACAGGAGAGCTGGCAAGCCCCAAAATGCTCTCTCTCCCCAGCAATAAAACCCCTGAGGTCTCCGTGCATGGTACCTAGAGACCTTCCCACTGAAATTAATATAAGTGCTGGGAATTTTACAGTATGTATGACAACACAAAAATTATGCCCCTTTGGAGCCAAGAAAGATCACAAGCTGAAAATATAAGGCCAATTAGGAGAGCTGGAAGGAAGGAGGTTACACTCCTTATGTGGTTTAGCTTCTTGCCCAGAGAGCAGGCCTTAACCAAACCCAGATGGAGGACTGGAAGGAAATGTTCTTTCTGAAGAGCCAGAGGACTTCAAGAGGTCATCTAGGCCACAACCCTGCCTTCAGCACTGTAGCAAAAAGTACTCAAGTGCTTTTTCAGCCTCAGACTTCTTTAAAGGGCTAGTACCAAAGCAGACCTCACTTTGGGGGCTTTGATGCCTTGTTTCACTTATCACCTGGCTGCCAAGAGAGTGGAGACCATCCACCAGGATATAACTCACAGTGATAAAAGCCTTAAAGGCAGGACTGTTGGCCAAGAAGGATTATCTTTTCAGGGGACTATATGAACCAACATGAATATGCCACTCATTGCTGGTTATCATCTTAGATAAAGCCAAGAAAGGCACGTGTGTGTGTGTCTGTGTGTGTGTGTGTGTGTGCGCGTGTGTATGTGTGCTAAAAATGCTATCCTGAAGGCTGAGGTATGGTCTGGATGACCTCTCAAATTTCCATGGTTCCTTAACAGAGAACATTTTCTTCTAATCTCAATTTGGGTTAATTACAACTTACTCTATGGGCAAGCAGTCGTGAGACACAAGAAGCATAACCTCAATTTCTCCCAACATTTTGTATTTGAAAAACTGAGTTTGCTGACATACACTAGATTGTGATGGCCCGTCATGTACAAAGAGTTCAGAGTGCACAGTTCTCTAAGATTTGGGGCACTTATCCCTTCATTCCTGGACGAATGACTCTTAGGTGTCCAGCCCAGAGTCAAAAGCAATGGCCATAGCTTCTGAACATGATGGTCTTATCTTCTGTGTTCCTTGGAAGTGAATGTTCTATTACAGGACCCTATCGGTACATCTGTTCTGTTTGGGGTTAGGGGTCCTGATCTAATGTTGCCAGTGCCTCTAGCAAACTATTGTAATGATGAGACTTAATTCATAGACTCTTACACAAAGCAAAACAATACACATTCCCCATACTTACTAACTGTGTGACCCTGGTCAAATCACTTATCTCTGTTTTCCTCAGTTCCTCATCTGTAAAATGAGCTGGAATAGGAAATGGCAAACCTCTATAGTATCTCGGCCAAGAAAATTCCAAATGGGGTCACAAAGAGTCAAATAGGACTGAAAATGATTGAACGCCAAATGTTAAAACAATAATAGAAATATTATTTCCACAGACTTTGATGTAATACAAATCATCTTTGTACAATGACTTGGGTTTCAATGCAATGTTGCTTATGCTACTTCTTAAAACTGTGTAACCTTAGACAAGTCACATCACCTTTTGGATATCATCTGTAAAACAAGAAGTTTGGACCAGATAGGTGATCTCAAAAATCCCTTCTAGGTCTAAATTATAAGAATTCTAATATGTACATATTATTATATTTATTTTACATGAAACTGAGATTCAGGGAAGTCAAATGTCAAATGACCTATTAATAGTTCCTTAGCTAGCAAACATTAGCATCACATTTTGAATCAAGATTTTTCTGTAAACTCCAAGCATGGGGCTCATTGAATCTCTCCACACTGTCCAGAACAGGAGAAGCAACCAATTGTCAAATAGGACAAGAGTTTATCCTAGAATGAGTTACCAAAGAAGTTACTTCCTTTAGGAACACATGTAGATGAGTAAAAAGAGTCCTTATTTTCAGAAAATTCTGTATGTAACACCCATTGTGGCAGGAAATAACTCCCACTATAATGTCACCCCAGCTCATCTTGTTCACTTGTCTTGCAATGATGATGACAATGGCTCCTTCTCCAGTACCTGGAATGCATTCACTCCTCATCTCTGGCTCATAGGAACTCCTTATTCCTTCTAGAGGTAGGGCTAGCATCACCTTCTACATCATGTTTTCCTGATCCCTCCCAACTGCTAACAATTTCCTCCTAAGTTACCTTATATTTAAGTTTATTCTATTTAGATTTTTTTTTGTATATACTGATAATAAATGCCCATTGATGACTACTTATACATGTACTTCTAATTCTACTGGGTTGAAATAATATACAGATAGTCATAAAATAGAGGGAGATAGCAGATACAAAATAGATACTAGGTTATTTTAGGTGGAAGGGTATTAGCAATTGGAGGGTGGGTGTGGGGAGAATCAGGAGAGACTGCATGTGGAAAGGGACACTGGGCCTCTTATTTGGGAGTTTTAGTTATATAACTGTAACTGTATATAGAGATATAGATATCTATAACTCTATACATATACATATCTATACTATTCAAGGATAAAGTAAGGCAGTATATGCTAAGAAGTAAGGTGAGAAAAGTTCTGCTTTCAGAGGGCAGTTGGGGTGAGAGATGGAGGGAAAGACAAATCAACTGTCAGAAGATACAGATGTGACCCCATGGGTAAGGCCAACATCAGTATTAGTTCCATTCAGTCTTACCAAAATTAAAACTAAGAGTTTTGCTCATGAGCTGTGTTGGGAGAGGATTCTCACAGCTAGACTAGATGATCTAATAATTGACAGTCTTTAATGGTGCTAATTTACTCAAGCCTCTTTTGCAGGTTACTTGAATTTGAGCCAAAGCTAGGACTGACTAGATAATTTCCTGGATTTGAGCATTAATCAACTAGTTGCTATAATGTCAGGTTGACATAGCCTTAGCCAATGTCAACCCAATACCCAGAAACACATTACTGAGTGTTGACTCATTGTCTCAAGCACTCAAGATCTACACACTGGATGCTATTTCTTTTCTTGTTGGTAAATGTTGAAATATTGCGTTGTTGGGCAGTCATGGCTTCTGTCCCCTGGGTATAGGGAATACGGGATCCTGGAGCATTTAGGGAGAGAAGATCCCTTCTTACAGAGCCCTCAATGAAGTTATGGACTGAGGGGGATACTAGTAAGAAGTCTCTTAAAATGAAATTTAAAGCGAGTCCCTCAAAACTTGGGTTTTAAAGCATGTATGGTAAAATTGGCCATTTATATACACCCTGTCAGAGCTGGAATTATCCTAGGATACTTAGATCATAGAATATAGAATGCCAAGTCTGAGAGAGACTTTAGGACATAGGATGTTAGAACTGAAAGGAACTTTAGATTATAGGTTGTTAAAATTGGGAGGGATCTTAAAAGATAAGATCTTAGAGATGGAAAAAGACCTTAGGACATAGAATGCTAACATTGGTGGAACCTTAGAAACAGAATATCAGAGATAGATGGGAGCTAAAATATTATTGATTCCATTCATTTTTATAGCTCTAGAAAGAAGGAATTTGCCTAGTGCCTATATCTATATCTTTTTTATTGTTATTCAGTCATTTTAGTCATATCTGACTCTCTGTGACCCCATATTTGGGATTTTCGTAGTAGATACTGGAGTGGTTTGCCATTTCCCTCTCCAGCTCATATTATGGATGAGGAATTGAATCAAACAAGGTTAAATGACTTGCCCAGGGTCACAGAGACCACATTTGAACTAAGATCCTCCTGACTCCAGGGCTAATGCTCTACCCATTGAGCCACCTAACTGTCTCACATCTATATGTGTATCATGTACATGTGTGTATTTAATGTGCACATATATGTATACATACATATGTACGTGCATTAATAGTTATAGTTAGGGAGCTGACATTTAATCTGGGACTTTTCCAACTACTGGTTCAATGTTTGTTGGTCTGTTTGTTTGTTTTTTTCCCCACTAAGCCTTCCTTTTACTTCCATGCTAAGCCTGCAATGGAAGCATGACTCTGGATTTTACAGGCCAAGAGTGTGTTGTATCCATAAAACAATTGATTGGAAATAACATTCCTGATAATCATTTGCTCAACCTGAGTTCCAAAGCTAACAAGGAAGCCATGAGTGACCTGGCATGCTACAGCTTGCTAACTATGACTTGTTGCAGGAGGATTATTTTGGCTCACCGGGCAGCATGTTGAACAGAGGCTTCAGGCCGAGGCTTGGAGAGGGACATAAGCATAGACTGGGGAGTGCATTACCTGTCAGCTTGGGCCTTGGGAATCAATAGCAGCACAGAGGGGCCAGGGCAGTGTGTGCCAGATAGGGAGTGGGGGGGAGTGGAGAGAGTATTGAGTCATGGCCAAAATGGGAAATATGCAGGGCTTCTCCAGAGCATTCCATCTTCAGGTACCCAGAGTACTCAGAACACTCAGGTACTCAGGCTCCTCTCACATTTTCCCCATTGTCTATCAAAGAGGAAAGACATCCTAAAATGCACAAGTAAGTGTTTGGGACTTAACATTTGTTTTCAAAGAGATTTCTTTTGTAGAATAGGCCATAAGGAGAGAGAGGAAAGGCCTATGTTTAACTCATGGGAATTACATTAATATGGAACTATTGCCTCTGAATAAAATTCAATTCCACGTTAATTAAGCACTCACCATATGAAGAACACTGTGTTTGCCTCTGGAGGAGATACAAAGGTTATATAAGAGGAAGAGAAGACACAAAAATGGATAATTATTTTATGAGGGGGAGGGAGCTCCATATGGTGCAAAGACCACTGGCTCTGGAGAGAACACAGGTTCAAATCCTACCCCTGAGGTTTATGGCTTGTGTGACTTTGACAAAGTCACCTGCCTTCTCAGAACATCTGTTTCCTCACCTTAGGAATGAGTTCTCTATGGTTCCTTATGATTCTATGTCTCTGATCTTATGACAGGTGAATTAGAGAGATACAAAAGAAATGTATTTTGAAGTTAGAGGAGGCAGTCCATTCCTAATAGCAGGAGCTTGAAGAGGCTTCCAGGAGTAGGAGAGATATGAATTTGGGCATAGAAGTTAGATGGGAATGTAACAGAATGAATAATAATACTAAATAGCATTTACATAGCACTTTTAAGGTTTGGAAAGTACTTTATTTACAAGTATTATCTCATTTTGTCCTCGCAACTACCCTGAGAGGTAAGTGCTATTATTATCCACATTTTACAAATAAGGAAACTGAGGCAAATAGAGGTCAAATGACTTGCCCAGGATCACACTGGTAGTACATGTCTATGGCTGGATATGAACTCAGGTCTGCCTACCTCCAGGCCTCATGCTCTATCCACTGTGCCAGCTAGCATCCTAGATAGGGAAGGAAGGTTTTCCAGGAATAGGGAATAGACTAACTAAATGACCAAAGGGAGGAGAGGCTTCATTACCTTTTTTTATGTCATGGGCTTCTTTATCAATCTCACGAAGCCTGAAGACACTTCTCAGAATAGTGATTTTAAATGCATAAAATAAAATATATAGGGTTAAAAAAGGGAAAATACAATTGCTTTTTACTCTTCATGACCCCTTTGGAGGTTTTCTTGGCAAAGATACTGGAGTGGTTTGCCATTTTCTTTTCCAGCTCATTTTACAGTTGAGGAAACTGAGACAAACAGGGTGAATTGACTTCTCAGGGTCACCTAGCTAGTAAGTATCTGACGCCACATTTGAACTCAGGTCTTGACTCCAGGCCTAGAGTTCTATCCATAGTTTTACCTGGCTGCCCACAAAATACAGTTACCAAAGTATTAAAAAAAAAAACAAACAAACAAACAAAAAAACTTCATAGATCCCCTGTTAAGAAGCGTTAGTATAAAATATATTGAGTACAAGGAGTCTCAGTCAGCTGGAGTCTAAAATGTGAAGAAGGTGGCACTTACAGACTATTGAAGATCTTTGAGCAGCAGAGTGACTTCACCAGATACCTGCCCTAGAAAGGTAATTCTGACAATAGTAGAAAGGATGGTTTGGAAGGGATAGAGAGAACAGAGGCAGGAAGGCATGGGGGTGGGGCATTGTACCTGTTCAGGTGGGTGGTGAAGAAGGCTTATAATAGGGATGTGGCTGCGAGAAATAAAAGGGAAGAAAAAGGAAAGAGAAGTACCTGAAAGGGAAGGGGGGATGTTCCATCGGGCATTTCTACTTCAAAGAAGATTTTGGCCTCTAAGAGCCTATCCATCTCTGAGATGCCTTTGAATCTATGATACTGGGGACTAAGGGACTTTTCCCCAGTTCCACAGTCACTAACTTTGCCTTTTTCTAAGGTTATTCCCATCCCCCCCAAAAAAACATGGGAAAGCATCCCCTCAAATGCACATTCTGAAATCGCCAGCAGTTACCTCCATAGACACGGGTTTAAATAATGTGTGGCATTTATTGGGGCTACTCTGTCCTTTGGTTAATTACATTCCCAGCTCGAAGAAACAAGTGAAAACAGCCCTTTCATAACAAGATTCTTCCTGTAAACTGCAGTCATTAGACGAGGCTCATTAAATCACATTATAGCCATTCGACTCCATTAGCTCATTCTTGGGGACCAGAATTAGGCAGGAGAAAATTCCTGAATTCCCCTCCCCCACCTCTTGCCACTTTCAAAAGCCAATACTCCCATTTCTGGCAACAATATCAGGGAAATCATGGGAGAATTTTTACATCTTGAAGAAAGGTTCAACAGGTTTAATGGGGGGGGGAGGGTGAGGGCTGATTAGTTTGCAGAAGTAGAAAGGAGGGCATCTCTGTGTCAATCAGTGCCCAACTTTGGGGCTGCTGAAGATTGCTGATGAGTCACATTGCTTACTGGATCCTTAACAAAGGAGAGTGTGGGCGCTAACTTCTCAGCTCTATAGAAAAGCCCTGCTTTCCCGCTGGCAAATGTCCTTGTCTTGGCTCCATTCAAAATACAGGGAAAATGAATTTCCTACATTTGGGGCCCAATGACATTTAGAGAGCCTGAGAGTCAGAAAGATCTGGGCTGGAGACCTGAAGTTCAGACTTCACTAGCTTTCTGACCCTGGGTGAGTCGCACCATGCCCAGAACCTGTGTTTCTTCCTTTGTAAAACAGGAATTAGGGACTGGACCTGTAATTAATTCGGTACAAGGAATATCCAGGTAGGGAAGTTCTCTTTACCAATGCAGATCAGTACCTTCTCAGAAACTTAAAGTCTCAAAGAATTGCCTGGAGCACTGAAAGATTAGGTGACTTGCTCAGGGTCACAAAGCCAGGATTTGTCAAAAGTGGTATCTGAACCTGGGTGCTCCTGGCTTACAGGTCAGCCCTAGCCACTGGGCCACATTTCCTAGATAGGAGTAATAATGGATAGACTGTTTCACATGTTTCTTGTGAGGAAAGCTCTTTATTAAATAGAGAACAATTTAAAAACATTTCTATGGAATTTATATGAAGAATAAATTTACATATGTGTAAATGTGCATATACCCACATATGTGTAAATGTGTATGTATAGCTGCATATATACACATGTGCACATAGCATGTATATACACATGCATAAAAGGGTGTATAGGGTGTTCAGAGAGGACTAGCACCCCTGGTGTGAGGGCTGCCAAGCCCTTTTCAGGCTGCTCCTCCACCTTTGGGGTCCACTGCTCACCCAGCTCCCACCTGGAGCTCCAAGAAGCTGTAGCACATGCAGCAGCCACATCCCGGTAAAACTGTCTCAGCAGATGGGCTAAACCACGTTTGGGGTAACTGACAGGCCTCAAACCCATTGGTGAGTTAAGGGGAGTTAACGCCTACTCTAAGGATGTGAAGATTTAACCTTGCAGAATGGGCAGATGAGAACAGTTTGTTCCAATGGCCAGGGAGGCAGCTGAAGCAGGTGCGAGGGAGTGCTTAGAACTCGGTGGGACATCGAAAATGCCAAAGTCATCCGCTGCGTCCTGGACTATTGGCAGTCATCTTGACTTTCGTCCTTCCGCTGGACTCTGATGACTCTAGAAGAGAGAGTGAGGCTAACAATTTTGTGTAACTCTGTCTCACTTAGATTTAATCACCAACAAGTGAAGACATCACCTTGTGATGTCATTGGTCCTCTTCAAAAATGAAGGACAAATGACAACAACAATATGTTGATATGAATATCGAATTGTGTATATAGGTGTATGAGTGTATATGTATATGTGTGTTATATATGTATAAGTATGTATGTAGTGTGTATGTAACATGAGTTGCAATGTGACATGATAAGGAGTGAGGAAGGCCTGGATTTTACCTCTAAAGTGTGTTGGCTGTGAGACCATAGGCAAATCAACTTACCATTCAGTGCCCTGGGCAGCTCTCTGAGACTATATAGGTTGCAGAAGATAATAATCAGAGTAATAGCTAGCATTTAGAGAGACCTTAAGGTTTACAAGACTCTTTACATATGTTATCTCATTTGGTGAGTTAAAGAACTGCAACTGGTAGAGGTAACTTGTCCGTTGAAGGTTTGCCCTCAGCCAATGAAAGCACAGCTGCTGAACAATTGGATTATATACAGTCTCACAAAAGTCTTAGTGCAGTTTTAAGCTGAGACTTTTGGGCCACCATGTGTGCATATGTATATAATATATGTACGTACATAAATGTGTAAATATATACACATATATGCAAAATATATATGGATATGGCTATATATGTATATATTGTATATGCATGTGTGTATACTATATATATATATATATATGTATATAAATATATACACCTGTGTGTGTGTGTTTGTGTGTATGTATATATATGTATTACATAGAGTAGCTGGGCAACACAGTGGATGGAGTGCCTGGCCTAGAGTCAGGAAGACTCATCTTGCTGAGTTCAAATCTGACCTCAGATACTTATTAGCTGTGTGACCGTGGGCAAGTCACTTAACCCTGTTGGCCTCAGTTTCCTCATCTGTAAAATGAGCTGGAGAAAGAAAGGGCAAAATACTCCAGTATCTCTGCCAAGAAAATCTCAAATGGGGTCATGAATAGTTGGACATTACTCAAATGACTAAACAGCAAAATATGTTATATAGATACATCTTTACACACAAACACTACAATGCAGTATTTTCATTCCACCACCATGATGTCCATGTACTTATGTGTATACATGCATATTTTGAGATCCTGCATGATACAGCAGATAAAAGTTTTCCAAATTGAGAAGATATAGGTTGAAGTCTTGCCTCTAATACCAGCTCACTGTGTGAGCCAAGACAGAATGATAGGATCATCCATCTGGAAGGAACATGAGAGGCCTGTGAGCCCAACTCTGCATTGTACAGATGGGCAAACTGATGTTCAGGTTAAATGAGTTGTCCAAGGTCACACAAGTCATAAGCCTCGGAGGCAGAATTTGAACCCAGCTCCTCAAGCTGCAGAGTAGACGCTCTTTCTACTGTATAGCCACTTAGCCTCTTAATATAAAAGCAACTCTCTAAGCCTACAAGTTGCAGACCAGTTTCCATGGAATTACAAGTCCTGACCAAATACACACATATCATCTCTGCCTACTCACCTCCCCAGCTTGCTTCAAGTCCTGACTAAAATCTCACCTCCTACAAGAAGCCTTCCCTCTGTTAATTATTTCCTATTTATCTTATATATAGCTTACTTATACATTCTTGCTTACATTTTGTCTCTCCCGTTAAAGTATAAGCTTTTTGAGGGCAAGGACTGTCTTTTGCCTCTTTTTGTGTCCCCAGTGAGTGGCACACAGTAGGTACTTAAAAATATTAATTGCTTAATGGACTGAGTATACAACATATGTAAGTATTGATGTTTGTGTCAGAAAAAAAATCATTGAGCCTTTTCTTTACCATTTATCAAATGTGAGACCTTGACCCTCTCTGAGTCTCAACTTTCTTGTGTAAATAAAAATAATGCTTTTACTACCAACCTCACCAGTTTGTTAGGAGGATCAAATAGGACAATATAACTGAATGTTCTTTGTCAGCTGTGAAGTGCTATGCAAATGTAAGTTATTATTATAATATACGTGTTCTTTTTCTGTATGATCTTAGACCAGATTGAGGGGAAATATCACATAGGGCACAGCTGTCAATGTCACATGGAAACATATTCTTGTGGCAACATATGACTTAGAAAATCACAAATTAACATTATCTATTTTGTATTGTATCTTTCTGCATTTTGTTAAGCATTTCCCAATGACATTTTCATTGGGTTTGGCTGGTAGAGGGGAGGTCCTTGGGCCCTGAGTTTGACATCTCTCATGTAGTGAATGGAGAGGGCTGACCTTGAACACAGGAAGATTTTCACTTAACTCCTACTTCTGATACATCCTGGCTGAGGTGACCCAGGGCAAGTCGCATTACGTCTCAATGGTCTGGGCATTTCTCTAACATTTTGACTTAACAGAGAAGGTGACAATATGTATCATTAAGAAGCGGGTCCAATGCCTGCTGTCTTGGGGTGGAGGGAGGGGCAAGATGGAGAGAAAATTTGGAACTCAAAATCTTGTGGAAATGAATGTTGAAAACTAAAAATAAATAAATTAAATTTTTAAAAGTTTAAAAAAGAAAAGGGTCCTAGATCAGGAGTTCCTTACTCCCTAAAAACATCTCACAGATCCAGCCCCATCGCTGGATTATAATAGTATATATGATATGCACTTGAATATATGTCACATACATACATACATATATACATATATATACACATAACATGTGTACATAATTAACTGAATCTAAGTCAGGGGCTCTTACCCTGTTTCGTTTCATGGACCCCTTTTCAGAATAATATTTTTGAATGATTGAAGAAAATGCCAACTTTCAGTTGGAGGTTAGTGAAAATGAAGATATAATTTGTTTTTGTTTTTGTTTTTGTTTATCTGCATTAAAGTTAGGAAGAAGGTAGGTGGTGCAGTGGATAGATCCCTAGGCCTGGAGTCAAGAAGACCTGATATCAAATCTAGCCTCAGATACTTAGAAGCTATGTGACTAGGTAAATCATTTAATCTCTGCCTGCTTTGGTTTCCTCATCTATAAAATGGGGTTAATAATGGCAGCTACCTCACAGAGTTGTTGTGAGGATAAAAATGAGACAATATTTGTAAAGCTCTTTGCATGTCTTAAGTGCCATATAAATGCTAGTTATTATTATTATTCATTGAACCCCTAAAATCTATCTATGGACTCCTTAGGGGTCCATATAGCCCAGGTTACCAGGTTCAGAACCCCATATCTGGGTTATATATCTTTATCCTTTCAGTGAGACCCAGATGGAGTAAGCCAAGCCATTTACCTACCTACACAGCCAGAACCAGGAATGACTATCCATCTGGAGGGCCCTATGCCAATTATAGCCCCTGGGGTTTTCTGCATAGGACTTTGCCTGACAAACCCACATCTATTTTGATTAGACCATTGGTCATAGGGTAAAAAAGCTTATGTTTTCTACTTCTGTCTCTTTCACAGTATGTGCTTCTATAACCATAAGTACAGTGGAAAGTTTGTTGACTGAATGAGTGAATACATTACCTGCCAGCTGGCTGGGCAACTTGTTGACCAAGAGCTAAATAATCTTTCCCTGTAGCTAGTCTGGAGTAGAGAATTGGGCAGGGAGAGGTAGGTGTCCAAGATCTGTAATTCTACAGGGTATACTGCCGGGAAGAGTCAGACTGAGAATGCTGATGAGTCAAGTGCCTGGGAATCAGTAACATCGGGATTAGATTTTCCTTTGATCTACACATGGGTTTCAAAGTAACAGGAAAAACATGTCTGTTTCTGCTGAACACAAACTGCCCAAAAAATGGAGTTGCAGCTGTTTTTGTGTGCTAACTCCTGCCAGCCTCTGGGGTCTTCTGTCCTTAGCTCTTCCACCAACTCTGACATATTCCACTGACACCTCTCAGAAAGGTTCCAAGTGGCCAGAGAAGCCTATATGCAAATGGGCATGTTGTCAAGCTGCTAGGATACAAGCTTTCTTTGGTAGGAAACTTGGCAAACATAGGTACAATGCACTGTAGTGAAAATGGGTGAATGTTCCACTGTAGTATGACCTGGTCAGAGCACATCTGGAGTATTGAAGTCAGGACTAAGTATCCTGTTTTAGAAAAAGATGTTGATAAGTTGGAGAAAATCCAAAGAGTGGTAACAGGAATGGAGAAGGGTCTCAAGCCCATGCATGAGAGGATCAGTTTAGTTTAGAGAAGAGAAGACTCACAGAGGATATAATATCAGCCTCCAAGGACTTGAAAAACTATGATTGATGTTCAAGTGGAATTAGACTTATTCTGTTTGGTCCAAGCTGTCAAAACTAAAAAAAAAAAAAATGGAAGTTGCAAAAAAACAAATTTGGGTTTAATGTCAAGATCATCTCAATGGGTGTGGGGGTGACTGTAGGAGGGAGAGAATTTGGAACTAAAAATAAAATTAATAATGATGATGATGATGATGATGATGATGTCAGGAACAAACTTCCAAAAAGTCAAAACTATCCCAAAGGAGAATGGTTTGCTTCAGAAAGTGTTGGGTTTCCTCTTTGGAAGTCTTCAAGGAAAGGTTGGATGAACAATTGTTGAGTGTCAGATGGACTAGGGCCCTTCTAATTCTGGAATTCAGTAATTCTATGAGCACCAGACCAAGAGTAAAGAGAACTAGAATGAAGTAGCTCTGCCACCTACGCCTCCGTTACCTTCTCCTCCCTGCTCCTCAGCTTACCTCTCTGAAAGTCAAGGTGATCAAAGAGAAGAGAATTCCAGTTCAATCAGCCAATAAATGTTTATTAAATACCTACTCACATTCTATAAGTGAAGAACTGCCCCTCCCCAAAGCTCTGACATTTTTTGTTGTAAGGGTTCTTTCTACTTCTAATGGGTTACAATTCTCTGTTAAAAATGATCTAAATATGCAGGCTTTTTTTCCTGCTTATGGAGAAAGAACCATGCCAGCAATGGACACAGTTTGGCAAGAAGTGAGATTATAGGCCAGAGATGATACTGGATTTGACGTCCAGACTTCACTGTGGCCAGGCCCACTTCCTCATGGTCTGCCATGTCCTTTAACCTCATCCCTATCTCCATGTCTTTATTCATGCTGTTCACCTTCCCTATGATTTACTCCATCAGTCAAATCAAATCTTAGTTAACCTTTAAAACATCATAAAGTATAAACATGCATGGTGTGGTGCAAGAGTGAATCTCATTCCCTGATACTCAGTCAATAAGCTAAAGGTCCACCCTGACTTCTAACACCAAGTATTCTATATCCTTATCATACTTAGAAAAACAACAACAAGGGGAAAAAACCCGACTAGCAGGATATATGAACTGTACCCCTCTGCATTCTAGGATCCTAATGCAATGAGAAATCACTTTGCCTCTAGCAGCAGCTGGCTGTTTTGGCCAAACCCAAATCATAATCACCAGTTAAAGCAGAGTTATTTTTGTTTCTTTGTTATTCATGTGACATCCCAGAATCCACATGGCTGCTTTCCTATAGTGTCAAATACTATAGATTCAATATTGAGCCTATGACCCAGAGAAACTTGGGCCCACAGGTGACTAGACTACTGGAAGTGACCTTGTAAAGATGACATATTTTGTTCTTGTTCTGAATGATCAGAAAAAGTGACTAAGATTATTTCTACTTACTCATTGCCTTCACTTCAGTTCCTATCTCTCAGATAGTTGCTTGTATAGCTCTAAATTTTCTCAATGACATCTAGCCTTCCAGAGAACAGGAATCCCCAGTGAATGGTAGCAAGAGACAGTGTCCCAGCACTGAGGACCCATTGGTGAGCTAGGCAGCTGAAAGAGAAGGGCAGTTATAGATGTGCTGAGTCTCCAAAGAACAGGGTTAGAAAAGAGTATAGAATCTGAGAATCTCAACTGGAAGAAAACTGATAGACCATCTAAGACCACCCATGTATCTGAGCAGAAATCCTTTCTATGTCATCTCTGACAAGTGGTCATTCAGCCTTCATGTACAGACCCCAAATAATGCAGAACTCAACACCTTCCAAGGCAAATCATTGAATTAGGAAGATCTGAGTGCAAATTCAACCTTAGATACTTATTGCATGCCCTTGAACAAGTTGCTTAATTTCTCTGAGCCTCAGTCTTTTCTGTAAAATAGGAATAATAATAGCACCCAAATCCCAGTGTCATTGTAAGGCTCAAATAAGGTAATATATCTGAAGTACTTTGCATTCTTCAATACCCTATTACATCTAGGCCCTGATTAGTGCAAAGAGTGAATCCTCTGAAGGTGTTGCATTATTCAGATTTGCACTATATGTTTGCCTTGCACTGGAGCCAATGACTATACTCTACATAATTATAACTTTGAATATATGCAACCACTTGAGGGGATCCATTATTTAGTGGATATTCATTATTCGCTGATAATCACATGGACCTTTTTGTATTACCATTTCTCTTTTGGGTGATTCTAATTGTTAAAAGTTTTTACTCATTTAGAGCCAAATGCAAATTCTCTACATATTCTGCTCTCTCAGACCAAGCAAAATGTGTCTAATAGCTCACATGACAGCCCTTCAAATACTTGACAAGAGTCAGAACCTCCTCCTTAAGCATTTTTTTTCTCCTGGATAAATATCTTTACATAATTCTCTAATGGCACTGTCTCTAGACCTCTTAGAATCCTTAGAAACCCTCTTTCATCTTATCCATGTCCTTTCTCAAATACGGTGCCAAGAATAGTTTACTACAGGGGAGCTTAAAAAAGAAAGGAATTTGAGGAGCCTCAGTCTGTGTCCTAGGTGGAGAAAAATAATTTGAAGGAGAAGGCAGTGAAGTCACCCCAGAGTTGTATAAAACCAGGAAGCTGTTTTGGAATGGATGATTCCAGCATATTTCAGTACAATGGTACAAGCCTTGCAGCCACCTCACTGAGAAGGAATTACTTAGGGGTTCAGAGGTTAGAGAAGATGAATTACCTTCATGTCCTTCCTCCTCCCTTGATTAGAGAAGGATCTTATGAACTTTGGGAGGTCAGAAGATTCTGGACTTCCCATCAGCATTCTAGCCCAAGAAGTAGCCTTGCCATTGCTATGTCTTCCTTTACTGGGAGATGAGGAAAATCTAGACACATTGAAGAAAAAGCAGCTTTGTAAGTTCTACAAGGAGTCCACAAGAAAGTCTCATCATGCCTATAGAAAACATCTTGAGAACACCATCAAAAGAACTTCCAGGAACTATATTTACCTTTTTGCTATGTTTTCTTTTCTAAGCTTGAGCCCACTTTTCTCTAGACTCCTTACGTACTTATAGAAGAGCACGTCACTGATTTTTGGGATGGATGATTTTAACCTACTCTATTTACTATATTTCTTTAATAAATATCCCTTTCTAAAAGATAATAATTCTGGCACACTAAGTGATAATAATAACCTGATAATAATGGTGGGAATCACACTGGCACAGGTTAGTGAGCTTGATCATTAGAACAACACTCACCATCCCCTTGGGGTGCCTTAAAATCATGAGGGGAAGAAGTAGCAACCACCTTCTGTAGAAGCAGTTTGCTGGTGCAAACAGGTGTTGGAAGAGAGAGCCCAGACCATTTACTAGGTATATATTAAAAAGCCATCCATTTAGATATTGACCTTAGAGATCATGCATCACAACTTCCTCATTTTATAGGGCAGGAAACTCAGGCTTAAAGGGGGGACATAATTTGATCAAAGCAATACAGAAATTCTTGACTATATGTGATCACTTAGTCTTCACTGAGGTCTGATCAATCCCTTCTCCGTCCACCTTTACCTCTGCTCTTCCCTGTCACTAAAGCTGCCTTCCCTCCCTCTTTCTGTACAAATCCTACCAATCTTTCAAGACTTAGTACAAAGCTCATAAAACCTTTAGAAATACTCCAGTACAACAATGAGTTCCCCCTGGAATGTTTTCTATCACTTACAGTCCTTCCTATCCAGGTCAACATCAACAATGTGTCCCAAGAGTCTCAGGGCAGTTTTAAGTTAATAAACCTTTTAGACTTCAAGCTATTAAACATCAAAACTACTCTGAGATTTTGGAGATGCCTCGTACTTGTTGCTTCATCATTTCATGACCCAGTTTTTTCTTTTCACCTTGATGGTAATTCCTCTGAGAGACGGGATGATGTCTTGTACTTCTTTGTCACTTGGACACTTTGACACTGTCAGTACTTCGTGTCATGCCAAGCACATAGTAGATGCGTTTTTAGTGAAGGAGACGGCAGCATGTAGCAGAGGACATGTTGACTCCGAGTCACATCTCTGCCGGAATCCTGACTCTACCACATACCATCTTCATAACCTTGGACAATTCCCTTCACTTTGCTGAAGCTCTTTTTCCTTATCTATGAAATAGACACATGCAACTACCTGGTACGTAGTAAACACTATATAAATGCTAGCTATTATTGTTATTGCTGTTGTTGTCTTCGGTGTTATTATTATCTACCAAAGAACTGGAGTAGTAATTACACAGAATTCAGTGAATGGAGTGAACCAGGCAATGAAGAGCATGTCTATGTGGTTTGTGCTGAGCTGAGAAGTGGGCACAACAGCCTAGTTAATCAGAGGCTTCCTCACAGAAGGGAGGCTAGATGGTGCTGTGGAAGGCCTCATGGTTTGGTGGGAAAATCCTGGATTTAGAGTCATAGGACCTGGGTTCCAATATTTTAATTGATAATGGCAATGATGATAATGGTGCCATATTTATACAGTATTTTAGAGTTTGCAAAGTACCTTTACATAGATTTGTCTTATTTGAGTCTCGTAACAACCCTGAGAAGTGAGGTCTACAATTATCCTCATTTTACAGATAAGGGCACTGAGGCTTGGCAAGGTTGAGTCACTTACCCTTGGTCACAGAGGTAGAAAGTGTCAGGGACAAGAGTTGAACCCAGTCCCTTCTGATTCCAAGTCCACTACTTATATAACTTAGAGGAATTACATAATCATTGTGATCATAATAATAACAATCAGTTGTGTAAAGCCTAAGGTTAGCAAAGGGCTTTGCCTACATCACCTCATTTGATTGAATCCTGTAAGCCCATGCATACAGAGCAGTGGACCAGCATTCAGTGGGGTTTGCTTTTCCTTTGAGTTTGGAGACAAAAATAGAGAGGGTTTTGTCTCCATTGTGGCTGCAGAGAAGGCTGCTAACCATTGCCACTGAATCCTTTACAGGACACTTCCCTTCAAGTTGCTATGAGAACATGAATCATCTCTTCCATACAATGGCAGCAACTGTAACCCTCAGGATCAGCCTCTGATTTGTTGCTGTTTGTTCTGTGCTCTCCACAAGATAAGCTGTTGTTATTGCTTTCTTTGGGAACAAGCACGACATGATTGCTGGAGTGCTGAGAATAATTGGACCAAATAGTCATACGATTAATGCAAACAGAAAGACTTCATCTGTTTCCAGTACAGCCAATGTACTTCTGAGGATGGGGGGGGGGGGGGGGAGGCTGGGCTCTCTCTTTATTCTATTTATGAACAAGTAGGCTTGAGTTCATTGCCGCATGTCAGGCCTTTTGCTAGTTACGTGCACAGGATGCAAAAGAGAAAAGGACCTTGACAGAGTTCCTTGGCCTCAAGTTCTTCATTTGTAAAATGAGGGGGTTGCCTCTAGATGACCTCTGGGGTCCCTTCTAAATCTGAAACTATATCCCTAAAAGTTAATCCAAATTCATTTTTCAGATAAGTAAACTGAGGCACAGATGAATGGTGACTTGCTACAATCAAAGAATATCAGAGCTAGAAGAGACTTTTGGGAGCTGGAGTTCAAACCCCTTACATTTACTGAGGAGGAAGCTGATTTCCACAATGGTTCAGACTTGCCCAAGGTCACACAATAGATGACAGTTCAATGATTCCAATCCAGGTTTTCTGAGACTGGATCCAGGGTATATCCCCCTGTACCACATTGGCTCATGCTAGGATCAAGAAATCATAGATTGAGAGAGGAAAGAGACCACCAAGGTCATTTAAACCTACTTTTTTTATTGTATAGCTGAAGAAACCGTGGACCAGAATTTGTGGACCAAAGTAAGTAAGGGACCCAAAGTCACAGAGGTAGCAAGTGACAGGGCCTGGTACTGTGACTCTAAATCCAGTATTTCCCTCTGTACCATGTGGCCTTCCGTGGCACCATGTTGCCTCCCTTCTGTGAGGGAGCCTCTGATTAACTAGGGTGTGCCCCTTTGTCATACCCACTTCTCAGCTCAGCCCAAATCACAGAGAGAGCCATAGTCTTCATTGCCTGGTTTACTCCATTCCCTAAATTCTGTGTAACCAAGAAAAATGGGAAAGTGGGAAGAAAGCAGGAACACGGAATTGCTTTCCAATTCTGTAACCCCATATGTTTGCTTCTTGTAGGCACAAGACTGTGAAGCTGATTTCACTCTGAATGACCATAGTTGCTTCATTTCTGCCTTATCTCATACTTGCCCTGGATCCTCTTTGAACTAAAGGAGATCACAGTCTTCCAACTTTAATAGATGGTCTGATGAGTTGCTGAAGCTAAAAAAAAAAAAAAAAGAATTATCCCCTGATGGGATTCACTGTCTTCACAGGGGAAGAGGCCCTTTCAGGCATGACACACTCAGCCCATCCACAGGCCAGTAGTAAAAGACAATGGTGATTTGTTTTATACATGCATGCATATATACATACATATATAATATACACATAAATGTATATACACATTTATATCATATATGCATATGTTTACATATTTATTATAGATATTTATATATGTATACACAATAAACATATATATATATATATAAAACATAATTTTATATAACATGAACACACATGAATGCTAAGTAACTGTTGCCTCCCTTCATGCCAATCAGGAATCCCAAGGGGCTTTGCAGACATTTTATCTTAATGGATCAAACATCTTAAAAGGATGCCACATGGCACAAGGGGAAAGGACACTGCATATGACTTCTAGGACCTTGGCCTGAGTGTCAGCTCTAACAAGGAGTAGCTGTGTGATCATGGGCGTGACCTTTTCCCTCTCAGAGACCACCTTTTGTCATCGATGGAGTACATCCACCAAAGAGAGCACTTCTAGTGGTGAAAGGCCCACAGAACGATCAACTGAAGGGGCAAGCTAGAGAAGTTTAGCTTAGAGAAAAGAAGACTGAAGGATAGGGAGGGGTTTGATAGCTATCTTCAATTATTTGGAGGGCCATCATCTGAAAAAGGTGTGCAGCTTGCTCACCAGAGGGAAGAACTAAGAGCAGAGGGCATGAATAAAAAGAGGTGAGTTAAATCTTGGGATTGGGAGAAAAAAAAACTTCCTAAAAATTTGAGCCATTTTGAAAGTCAAATGATCTACCTTGAGAAGGAGTGGACTGTTGGAGTGGACTTCCTCGTTGGAAGGCTCCAAGCAGGGGATGAAGGACCTCTTGCTATATTGCTTTTCTTTTTCAGATGTAGGTAGGAATATATGGCTTCTAGGGACTCTTACAATGCTGAGATTCTAGTATTCTGAAAGATTCATCACTAAAATGGAGATAACAATACTTACACTATATAACTCCCAGCCTCATTGTGAAGCTGCTGACCTCCCTGATTTCTTTAAGTCCAGCTGAAATCTCATCTTCTACAGTCTGTCTTTCCTAACTGTTCTTAACTCCAACCCCTTCCTTCTTTTAATTATCTCCTATTCATCTTATATATAGCTTATTTGTACATATATATTTCCTTGTCTCCCTCATTAGATTGTAAGCTTTTTGAGGGCAGGGACTGTCATGTCTCTTTTTGTATCCCCAGCACTTAGCGCAATGCCGGGTATAAAATAGGTGCTTAATGAATGCTTACTGATTGATTGATTGATTGATTGATAGGACTTTGAAAATTACAGAAGCAGCAGTGGTTACTATGTATTGGTAAATCACTTCGAAGTCCTCTTCCTGACTCCCTCAAACCCTAACATTGCAGAGATACTTGATCCAGAATCTTTGACTTCATCCCTATGGGTCCTCACACAATCTATGCCTCTGAAGTCTGTACACATGCTGGTACATGGTCTCATGAGATGCTGTGGCCCAAGAAATTCATCCCCTTATGGCTATTCTTTTGGTACTAAGCCTCTGATGGGGCACATGTGTGATCATATAAATACACTTTCTTGACCTACTTTCCTCAGAGAACTTTGAAAGTGACTTTATGGAAATAAATACTAGTGTTGCTGTGATTTTTTCCCCCCTCACCCACCAGGAATCTAGCTGTAGCCCTTCACAGGGTTCTGCTTTAAGTTTGATGAACTGCTCTGCAAATGAGTTTAATTGTTTTTCCCTGGTATTACACTAAATGGAATGAAGATTAAATCCAATTAAATAAAAGAACAAGCTTGCACTGACTTTGGCAGAGAGAGTCTCATCAATTTGTGTTTGCACTTTGCAAAAGAAACCTGCCTGGCACCGCTTATACAGAACTGCCCCCTTGGGCTTTGGCCTGGGAAGCCTGTCCCATAGGCTCATTGGGAACCTGGATACATGTTTTAATAGCTCCCTGCAATGAAATCATTCATCTGCATTCAATAAACATTTATTAAACACCTACTGAGTGCTTGGTACTAGATGGGGTAGGGGGAAGGCAGAAATATGCAAAGTTTAGATAAGACATGGTCATTTCCCTCATGGAGTTCATAGATGTGGCTCTGAGATAAGAGGACAGATATGGTGATCTTCTAAAGTCAGAGACTCTAGGTTCAAATCCCACTTCTGACATTTACTTGATGTGAGGTTTTGAATGAGTCATCTTGATATCTGAGGTCACTTCCAGTTTTGGATTTATTATCCTAGGGTACAAAGACTTTGAGCAACTCGACATCACTTAAGCCTCAAGTTTCTCATTTGAAAAGTTGGGTATGTTAATATTCAGACTCTATGCATCACAGGGCTTTTGTTGTTCAGCCTTTTCAATTGTTCCTGATTCTTCATTACTCTATTTTGGGTTTTCTTGGCAAAGGTAGTGGAATGATTTGCCATTTCCTTCTCCAGTTCATTTTACAGATGAGGAAATTGAGGCAAACAGTGTTAAGTATGTGATTCATCTAGGGTCACACAACTAGTTAAGTGCCTGGGGCCAGATATGAACTCAGGAAGATGAGTCTTCTGGACTGCAGGCCTGGCTTCTATCCACTGTGCCACCTAGCTGCCATTACACTGGACTGGTCTAAGGAAATAACTTGGGAAACAATAAAGCAGAATAGAAAAGGGGATTATGTAAATAGCTACCCAGGTATGATAGGAGGTCATGAAACCATATCCTGTGGTTGAGGAGGGGTTAATGTCAGCATAAGTCCTCCGAATAGATTATGCAATATCGATTGATCAATTGACAAGCATTTATTAAGCACATATTATATGCAAAAATCTGTAGTAGGCACTACAGATCCAAACTCAAAAGTGAAGGAGCTCACATTTTATTTGGAAAGATACATGTGCATAAATATATACTGTTCTTTGCACACAATATTCCATCTCTGGACTCCAGGCATTTTCACTGGCTGTCCCCATGCCTGGAACTCTCTCCCTCCTCATCTTGACCCTTGGCTTTCCTAGTGTATTCCAAGTTTAAACTAAATGCCTGCCTCATGCAAGAGACTTTCCATAGTCTTCCTTAATTTTGGTGCTTTCCCTCTGAAATTATTTCCACTGTATCCTATTTACATATTTATATAGTATTCCCTATTGGACTGAGCATTTTGAAAGCAGAGGTTGTTTTTTTTTACTTTCTTTGTATACCTAGCTCATCTTCCTGAGTACAAATCTAGCCATAGACACTTACTAGCTGTATGACCCTAAGCAAGTCACCTAACCTTATTTGCCTCGGTTTTCTTATCTGTAAAATGAGCTAGAGAAGGAAATGGAAAACCACTCTAGTATCTTTGCCAAGAAAATCTCAAATGGGGTCACAAAGAGTAGGACACAACTGAAATGACTCAACGAGCATTCCTGGAATTTTGCACAGTACCTGGCGTACAGTAGGTGCTTAATGAATATTTGTTGACTTGAATTGTCTTGATTTGATAAACAAAATATACACATAAAAGAGTTGATTAGAGTACCCCTGATTTCCTCCCAGCTCTATTTATGACATCTCAGAAGGGCAAGGTAACAAACAACGTGGTACCAATGACGTCTAAAGAAAGGTTTTTGCTTAATCATCCTTGTACGAGGTATGAAGTTCTCCCAAATGGAATTATAGGGTGGCTTGCCATCGCTTGGTCAAAGATCAGCCATATCCATTGTGGTCTTAAAATCAAGCATCCTAGCTCTAGAGTCATTGGAGGCAATTTCAAGGAGGGTGACCCCTGGCAGCAATGAGAATCATCTATGGAAGAATACCCTTGCCCTTGAGAGAGAGTCATTCTTCTCTTCTTGGGGAGAAATGGACTTCCATCTTCTCTTCTTATTATCAGTCACAAGCTACTCATGAGGAATGCCATATCAGGAAGCAAGAAAGTCAAAGAAGCTCCTTATAGCATGATTTCTGAGAGTAGAAAAGTGAGCCAACTCTGAATTCAAGAGAGAACTAGCCCCAGCATTTGAGAGATGAACTGATCAGTCCCCAGGAGCCAGGGTACACAACCTGCCCAGCAGAAATGCTATGCCCACTGGGGAGCAATATAAGGTTAACACAAGAAGAGAAAGGGTACCACAGGGTCTTGTGGTACCAGAGGTGTGCATTCCTCTGGCCACATATGCTCACCACATGTGTGCTTTATTACCAGTGTACTCTATGTCCCTTTTCTTCAAATGTTGTGTGTATTGAAGGGACAGAACAACCCAGACTGATAGAGGAGACATTTTGCATCTATTTTTCTTATAATGCCATCTCAGTAAATGCCTTTGCTTTGAGCTAATTGTGTCTACTGGACAACTATTAAAAGTAGGCACATCAGTGTGGGTTCATGAACTATGGTTTTAGTAACGTGGATTCACAGAGTCCTGAGAGAAGCAACCTACAATTTGTAGCTACAAGTTGGGGGGTTAGTTCAGAGGGAATTCTACATATATGAAATAAATACCAGATACTGTTTCTTTTTCTGGGAAGAGCACCAGAAATGGGGAAAAATCAGAAAACACATTAGGTTGATATGAGCAAAATTTTGAAAGAAATAAAGGATTCTAGGAAGAGTATGTTTCAAGCATGAGCAAAGCCTGTGTAAAGGTGGAAAGAAAGAAGATGGAGCATACATATGAGGGTACAGCAAGAGGGTCAGTTTGGCTAAAGTCTTAAATTAAGTGAGATAATATTTATATTTTTTAAAAAAAGGCCTAGTATAATGACTGGCACATAGCAGGCAGTTCATAAATGTTAGCTAGTACTACCACTACTACCACTACTACCACGACTACTACCACCACCACCACTATCACCACTACCACTACCACAACTACTACTACTACTACTATTACTATTACTACTACTACTATATTAAACCATAGAGTACAAGAGTGCAGAAAGGAGTATAATATGATAAAATTGAAAAGGTGAATTAGGACCAGGTTTTGAAGGACTTTAAAAGCTAAATAGGGAAGCTTATAAATTTGATCTCAGGGACATTAGGAAGCCTTGAAGTTTTCTGAGTAGAACAGTGATGTGGTCAAACCTGCATTTTATGAAAATCCCTTTGGCAGCAATGTAGGAAAGGACGCCCTATGAGTGTTAGGTGTAGGGTGTGGACTGTAGAAGGGATTTCCTACAATTAGCTGTGAGCTGTAAAGAAGGCTATTGGTCATCTCACTGTAATACATAAAATTTATCCAGGCTCATAGATAAAGAGGTATGAACACTGTAGTGCTAATGGTCCCTATCTCCTGTGTATCCTTACAAAACAGTGGTTGACATTTCAGGGCTTGAGGTTGGAGGAAGAGACATGGAGATCCATCTACTAGAAAGAACCCAGGTCCTGCCATCTGAAATCAGCTCATCTGATAAATAAATCTACTTTGGAAAAAAAAAAAGTCATTGTATTAATATAGCAGGGACAGGTGGTTTAGTGACAATTGTCAGATTTAGAGTCAAAGAAATCCTGGGTCCAAATCTCTTATATGACAATGCTTATGGGGTTACCCTGGACAAGTCCCTTCTAAACCTTTCTGAACCCCAGCTTTCTCTTTTGTAAAATGGAGATGATGACAATAACAGTCCCTACTTCATAGTTATTATAAGAGCAACAGTCTTTTGTAAACTCAGAAAACTTGGGATAACCCCAAAAGCAGCATTATACAGTGATAGGAACATTGGAACAGGAGTGAACAGTCCCTAGTTTTTGTGTTGGTGATGCCATGAATTCTCTCTCTGTGACCTTAAGGCATTTCTATTCTCTAGGGCTGGTAAGACAACAGAACTAGAGGTGGGAGAGGTTGTGGGAGGGCTTAGGGATCATCTAGCCCAACCTTTTTATTATTAAGGTTCCAAAAACTGAAGTGACTAACCCAAGGTCACCTAGGTGGTAAGTGTCAGAGTCAGGATATGATCCCTGTTCTTTTGGCTCAAAATCCAGACCTTAGGTCTGTGAAACATATTGTTTTCTTATCAATAAAATGAGAGATCTGGATGAGTCGAAGAATAATTGTGGTGACCATCCAGCATAGAGCTTCTCAATAAGTCTAATTTTAAAGAAAAGAAATTGAACTTTTACAGGGTTTTGAAAAAGGGGCACATCTATTGTCACATCTATTTTTGATTCGCAATATATGGTCACCAGAGAGGAATATCTTCAAAAATATAAAAAGTCCAAACTATCAAAGACCAGATAGAGATCTTAACTAACCTAGTTTCAGAAAAGAAAATGCATCTAACTGCAAAGAAACTACTAAAGAAAAAAAACAAAAAACGATCCTGATGGATTTACAGAAGAATTCCATGAAACATTTAAACAATTATTATCTATACTTCAACAATTATTCCCAAAAATTGAGAAAGAAAGCACCCTAACAGAATTATTTTATGAGACAACTATAGCCCTAATACTAAATCCAGGAAAAGAAGCAACACAGAAAGAAAACCAGAGGCCAATATCATTAATTAATCAAATTAATTAATCAAAAATTTTAAACAAAATCTTGTCAAATAGACTACAGTGATTTATCCAAGAAATCATTAATTGTGACCAAGTGAGATTTATATAATAGATATGAAGATGGTTCACATTAGTAAAATAATCAACAAAATTAATCATATTAAAGCCTCAAACATCAAACAGCATATGATCATCTGAATAGATGCAGAAAAAGCTTTTGATAAGGTATAACACTCTTTTATGTTAAAAATCCTAAAAAGTGTTGGAACCAGAGGAAACTTTTTTAATATCATAAAAGTATCTATATGAAACCAAAAGCAATCCTTATATACAATGTGGATATACTAGAACCTTTTCCAGTAAATATGAGAGTGAAGCAAGGATACCCACTCTTTCCACTATTATTTTATATAATTCTGGAAAGGCTAGAAGTAGCAATATAACAAGAGAAAAAAATGAAGGTATAAGGATAGGTAAAGAAAATACAAAATTATCCCTATTTGCCGATAATATAATGCTTTTGGAAAGTCCTAGGGAATCAGCAAGGATAGTATTTGAGACAATAGCTTCAGCAAAGTTGCAGGCTATAAAATAAATCCTCAGAAATCAACAAAACTTCCATGTGATAACAAAACACAAGAAGCAATAACAAAAAAGGGAAATCTCATTCCAAAAAACTTCAAAATTCATAAAATATCTGGGCACACAGAAGACTTATATAGATTCAAGAGTTCCTTGAAGAATTAAAGAAAAGCTTACATAGCTAGAGGAATATTCAGTGCTTATGTTTAGGCTGTGCCAACAAAATAAAAATGACAGGACCACCAAATTAATTTACACTTTTAGTATTATGCCAGTAAAATTACCAAAATGATATTTTACAAAACTTCATAAAGTAATAACAAAATTCATTTGGAAAAATAAAAGATCTAGGATTAAGAGAAGTAGGGGTAAAAGGGGAATAACACTTTTGGACCTGCTACTATATCATAAAGCAGCAGTCATCAAAACCATCTGGTATTGGCTTAAAAAAATAGAGGTATATGTCAGTGGAACAGGTTAAATAAGGAAGAATCAGAAACAACAGAGCTCAACCATTGTTTGATAAAGCATAAATCATTAATTACTTAAGAAAACAACTCCTTATTTGATTTAAAAAAAAAACCTACTAGGAAAGCTCAAGAGCAGTCTGTCAGAAATTAAGTTTAAATCAACATTTTACACCATACTGCACAATATATTCTAAATTCAAGATTTTTGTCTATTTAAAAAAAATTAGAAGAGAAACATCATATGCCTCTCACAGATATGAGTAAGAAATAATTCTTAACCAAATAAGAGACAGAGGTAACTACTAAAGATAAAATAGATAACTTTGATTACTTGAAACCTAAAACTTTCTGCACAAATGATACTAATGCATCTAGTATAAGGAAAGAAGGGGTTGAATGGGAAAAAAATGTTTGTGTCATATTTCTCTGATAAGGCTTTGGTATCCAGGATATGTAAACAATTAATCAATATGCATAAGACTACAAGTCATTTTCCAGTAGATAAGGGCTCAAAGGACATGAACAAACAGTTCTCAAAAGAATTGCATTCACAACCATATAAAGGATGTTCCAAATCACTAATGCAAATAAAAACAACCTTGAAGTTTTACCTTACACCCTCAAAATTGGCAAAAAATGACCAAAAAAGTTGATCATATTGAAGAGATTGTAGAATGATAAGTACACTAATACATTGTTGGTGGAGCTGCAAAATAGTACAAATATTTTGGAAAGCAATTTGGAATCATGCAAATAAAGTGACTAAAATGGCTATACCATTTGGTCCAAAGGCTCCATTACTAGGCTTATCTCCAAGAAAGTCATCATTAAGTCAAGAAACAAGCTAAGAAAGTCCTCATTTGTTTCAAAATATTTATAGCAGCACTATTTTTCATACCTAACAATTGGAAACAAAATAGATGCCCGTAAGTTGGGGAGTGGCTAAGTTCATGAATGTAATGGAATATTTTTGTGCTGTTAGAAATAAAGTATGCAATGAACACAGGGAAGCATGAAAAGATCCGTATGAACCAATACAGAATGAAATCAACAGAGACAAAACAAAACAACAATATACATGGTACCTGCAACAATGTAGATAGAAAGAAAAGCTACAACCCCACCCCCAAAAATATCAAAAGTATTTGTACCAAGATTATAAAGATCAAGCAAGATTGGAATGAAGAGATACAAGAAGACATTCTCATCCTACCCCTTCATAGATGGGGGAGGCCCACAGGTATTACACATTGCATGGTTTGAGACATTTTTAAGGTATCAGTCAGTCGTGGTGACTTTTTTTCTCTCCAGAAAAAAAAAAAATATTATGTGATCAATGCTATGGCTTTTTGGGAGTGGATGGGAGAGGGATACTTGGGATAATTATAGTGACATGGGAAGCAGAAGATATTAATGAAAATTTATTTGAATTTTTTTATTTGTAAAAGGAGAAAAATTATGGTGTCTCTATAACCCTGCAGTTCTGTAGTTCTGCGTATGATATTTTCCTGGAATCATCTCTCTCTCTCTCTCTCTCTCTCTCTCTCTCTCTCTCTCTCTCTCT
>NW_020954556.1:60369332-60432833 GCF_900497805.2 Vombatus ursinus
CTCTCTCTCTCTCTCTCTCTCTCTCTCTCTCTCTCTCTCTCTCTCTCATATTTGTATCTGTATGTGGATATGTATTTCTTCTTTAAATGGGCACTTTCAGAAAACACAATGCTTTAATCCCCAAATATGAGTAGGAATAGTAGGTTCCATAGTAGGTCTTGGGTTTGGTAGGAATTAATTTTTCAACAGAATCACTCCAACAGAGGGGTGGAGCAAAGATGGTGGAGGGAAAGCAGTGACTGTCTTGAGCTCTCTCCCAAAGCCCTCCAAATACCAAAAGAAAATGGCTCTAAACAAATTCTGAAGCAGCAGAACACACAAAAAGACAGAGCAAAACAAATGTCCAGCCCAAGACAGCCTGGATGGTGGATCAGAAAGGTATATTGTGCCAGGTGGGGAGAGGAGCGCAGTTTGGCATGGGTGTGCAGGCCGCAGCGACCCTGGAGCAGGCCTCAGAGGACTGAATCGTGGGCAACTGTGGTGGTTTCTAGACTTCTCAACCCACAAACACCAAAGACAACTTAGAAGGTCAGTGGAAAAAGTCTGTGACTGCAGTGAGAGAGGAGCTAGGTCTCGGCCCAGGATTGCAGATTTTTCCTGAGCTTCTGGCCCACAGACTGAGAGGGAACCGCGTGGTTGATCAGAGGGGGATTGCAGGGATATCTTTGCCAGTGCTGAGGCAGGAATCTCTTGCTTTACTGGTGCTTGGACCTGGGTCACAGTTCTGAGGGGCGGTCCTGGGGCAAGGAGGAGTGCTGGTGTGGTGGAGGTTGTAGTGGCTGTGGAGAGGAAACACCTCGCCCCTTATCATAACACGTTGGAAGAACTGAAAATTTACAGATCCCTAGAAGTGTCTCTGAAAACAGCTGTACAAACCCTGAAACTTGGGACAGTACACTCTTCACATTGGAAGCAGACTTTTACCTTAACAAAGAGTTTAAAACTCAAGTAATTGGCCGGGATCATGAGTAAGCAGCACAAAAAGAGTCAGACTATATTATCTTACTTTGGTGACAAAGAAGATCAAAACATACAACCAGAAGAAGAAAACAAAGTCAAGGCTCCTACATCCAAAGCCTCCAAGAAGAGTATGAATCAGTCACAGGCCTTGGAAGAGATCAAAAGGTATTTTGAGAAGCAAGTAAAAGAAGTAGAGGAAAAACTGAGAGTGATGCAAGAAAATCATGAAAAACAAGTCAACAGCTTGCTAAAGGAGACCCCAAAAAATACTGAAGAAAACAACACCTTAAAAAATAGCCTAACCCAAATGGCAAAAGAGGTCCAAAAAGCCAATGAGGAGAAGAATGCCCTAAAAAGCAAAATTGGCCAAATGGAAAAGGAAGTCCAAAAATTACTGAAGAAAATACTTCCTTAAAAATTAGAATAGAGCAATTGGAAACTAGTGAGTTTATGAGAAATCAAGACATTGTAAAACAAATCCAAAAGAATGAAAAATTAGAAAACAATGTGAAATATCTCATTGGAAAAACAACTGACCTGGAAAAGAGATCCAGGAGAGAGAATTTAAAAGTTATTGGACTAGCTGATAGCCATGATCAAAAAAAGAGCTTAGACATCATCTTTCAAGAAATGATCAAGGAAAACTGTCCTGATATTTTAGAACCAGAGGGCAAAATAGAAATGGAAAGAATCCACTGATCTCCTCCTAAAAGAGATCCCTAAAGGAAAACTCCTAGGAATATTGTAGCCAAATTCCAGAGTTCCCAGGTCAAGGAGAAAATATTACAAGCAGTCAGAAAGAAACAATTCAAGTATGGTAGAAACACAATCAGGATAACACAAGATTTAGCTGCTTCTACATTAAGGGACTGAAGGGCATGGAATATAATATTCTGGAGAGCAAAGGAGATAGGATTACAACCAAGAATCACCTACCCAGCAAAACTGAGTATAATCCTTCAGGGGAAAAAAATGATCATTCAGTGAAAGAGAGGACTTCCAAGCATTCTTGATGAAAAGACCAGAGCTGAATAGAAAATTTGATTTTCAAATACAAGACTTGAGTGGAACATGAAGAGGTAAACAGGAAAGAGAAAATCATAAGAGACTTATTAAGGTTGAACTGTTTACATGGAAAGATGATATTTGTAACTCATGAGACCTTTGTCAGTATTAGGGTAGTTGGAGGGGAAAAAAATTATATGTACATATATATAGATATAGATAGATAGGTAAAGGGCACAGGGTGAGTTGAAAATGAAGGGCTCATATCTGGAGAATAAAATTAAGGGGTGAGAGAGGAATATACTAGGAGAAGGAGAAAGGGAGAGGTAGAATGGGGTAAATTATCTTACAAAAAAAAACACAAAAGAAAAGACTTTTACAGTGGAGGGGAAACAAGGGAAGGTGAGAAGGAATGAGTGAACCTTATTCTCATAGGATTTGACTTAAGGAGGGAATAACATACATACTCAATTGGGTGTGGAAATCTGTCTTACCCTACAGGAAAATAGGGGGAGAAGGAGACAAGAGAGTAGGGGAATGATAGAGAGGAGGGCAGATTGGGAAAGGGAGTAATCAGAAGCAAATACTTCTGAGGAACGACAGGGTCAAAAGAAAGAATAGAATAAATGGATGGGTGGAATAGGATTAAGGGAAATAGAGTTCGTTTTTCACAGTATGTCTATTACGGAAGTGTTTTGCATAACTGCACATGTATAACCTATATTTAGTTGCTTGCCTTATCAATGAGGGTGGGTGGGGAGGGAGGAAGGGAGAAAATTTGGAACCCAAAGTTTTAAAACCACATGTTTTAAAAAAAATGTTTTCACATGCAACTGGGAAGTAAGAAATACAGGAAATGGGGTACAGAAATCCATCCTGCCCTACAGGAAAATTGAAGGAATAGGGGATAAGAGAAGGGGGGGGAGAGATAGAAGGGAAGGCAGACTAGGGGAAGGGGTATTTAGAATGCATGCCATCTTGGAGTGGGGGGAGGGGCGAGATGGGGTGAAAATTTGGAACTCAAAATCTTATGGAAGTAAATGTTGAAAACAAAAAAATAAATAAAAATTACCTTTGAAAAAAAAAGAATCACTCCAACAATATCACATAGGTAACCCCTTGGTCTGAAGTATGTGAGTAGGGCCAACCTTTGAGCTCCCAGTGAAAACAGTACCAAGCAGAGTGTATCATTATGGCAGAATTTCACTCTCTATGTGGTATCATCGGTTGAGGTCTTCAATTGACATCCAGTGATGCTGAAAGAGTTGTGGTCCAGAGAGAGCTCAGTTTATCCATAAACATCTACCCCACCAACATAAACTTGGGAGGCTTGCTGAAATGATGAGAGTCTTTCACTCTGATGCTTTGTCTAGGAATATATTGTGGCCTGTGGGTTCTCTGATAAAAGCAAAGGGCAATCTGAAATGAAATCTTAGGGCTGCATTCTCTCTCTCTCTCCACTTCCTCCCCTCATGCCAATCCTGCTCCTGTCCTTAGAGTTACTGAACACAGCTAGGTGGCTCAGTGGATAGAGCATAGGACCTGGAGTCAGGAAGACCTGAGTTCAAATCCAGCCTCAGATAGCTACTACCTCTGTGACCCTGGGCAAGTCACTTGACTTCTCTTTGTCTCAGTTTCCTCATTTCTAAAATGTGAGTAATAGGTTTGCTGTGAGGATCAAATGAGATAATTTAAGGTGATTTGCAAACCTAAAAGTGCTATATAAATGCTAATTGTTTATTATTATTAACAGTGTCATTATCCCACAGGATCACAGAAACTCGGAAGAGATCCCAAAGGACATTTATTCCAACCTACCCTGGGAAATTGTCCCCTTGGTGGCCAACCTGATGAGTCATCCCCCAAGCTTAACTTGGAAGCCTCTGCTTAGTGGACACCACTATTTCTAAAAGCAACCTGGTCAAATTCTGAGTAGTTCTCAATGCTTAATCTGCTTCTCTCAACCTACCACTATGGAACAGACTCTAACAATCATGTAGTCTAACTTCCTTACTTTATAGATTGGGAAACTGAAGCCCAGAATAGGTAAATGACTTGCACAAGGACACATCAAGCTAGTGAGAGTGAATTAAAAATCAGAGCCTCAAGGCAGCTAGGTGGTGTCCTGGTGCACAGAGCATTGGGCCTAAAGTCAGCAAGACTTGAGTTCAAATTCAGTCTCAGACACTTCCTACACATATGACCATAAGTAGGTCACTTAAGTTTTGCCCATTTTGGTTTCCTACACTATAAACTGGGAATAAAAATAGTGCCTCCCTCCCAGGGTTGTGAAAATAAGATGAGATAATATTTGGAAAGCAATTAACCCTGTGTCTGGAACATAGTAGGTGCAAAATAAATGCTTGTTTCCTTACTTCCATTCTTCTTTCTTTCCTTTCTTCTTCCTTTCTTTTTCTTCCTCCCTTCCTTCCTTCCTTTCTTCCTTCTTTTTCTTCCTTCCTCCTTTCCTTCCTTCCTTTCTTCCTTTTTCCCTTCCTTCCTTCCTTCCTTCTTTCTTTTCTCTCCATATGCACTATTTTTTTCTACTATACCATTGTAGGGAGAATTTCTACTTAGGGATCCTCATCTTTGCTATTGGACATGGGTGTGGATTTCTCCCTCACTTTATGTTCTTCATTTCCAAACAGGAAAAGAATTGGGCTCACTGACAGAGTTTGGAGTGCTGGAAATTGACTCTGACTGTAACCTGATTTCTTTGTATTTCCTAGACTGAGCCTGGAAAATATCCCCCCTGTATTTCTTCAGCCAGTATTCTAAACTACTATTTACTAAAATAATAATCCCTTTCAAATTCACTGCAAACAATTTTGCTTCAGGCTGTTGCTACCAAATGGTTGGTCACTTCCAGTAATGACCAATTTTTCAGGGCCTATTGCTTAAGTGATTAAGCCCGTTATGATTTCCCAGGGCATATGCTATGGATAGGATCCATTAGCACTCAGGAGGGCTGCCAGCTGCAGTGCTGGACTGGAGGGTGGCTTTTCCCCCCCAGAAATTTGCATACACTTAGGTCTATGAAGGATATGGAGGAATAAATGGAGAAGGTTTTTAATTAAGCTGAACCCTCCCCTCCTCTCCCTGCTATCATGCTACTTCCTTAGTGGGCCTTTGGTTCTCAAGAGATGGTTGAACATTGCAGAGGCTGAGAAATGTGGGGTCATGACCCACAGTTTAAAAGCACTGAAGGGTTTGAGAGTGTAAAAAAAGTTTAAGAGGCCCTGTGCTAAAAAACCATCAAGTTCCATGGATACCCTACTTCTAACCTGAAATTCACTGCAGCCTCCCCTTGCGGTAGCTGTATCAAAATGGAAAGAGCACTGAGTTGTGAGTAAGGAAGATCTGAGTTCAATGTGGCCTCAAAAATTAACTGTGTGATCCTGGGCAAGTCATTTAACCTCTGCCTGCCTTGGTTTCCTCAACTGTAAAATGGAGATAATAACGGTTCTTCCTTTGCAGAGAAGTGATGAAAATTAAATGAAATATACAGTTGACACTTAATAAATGTTTTCTCCCTTTTCTTTCTTTCCTAGTAGCAGAGCTGGAAGATAACTTTGAGATCCTTTATGCTAACCTATTCGTTTTAAAGAGGAGAACACTGAGGGTCTGAAAGGGATGGTGGCATCTATCAGGAAATCTGAATTTGATTTCCAACTCTGCTATTTATAAGCTAGGCACCCTGGTACAAATCTCTTCCTCTGTTAGAGGCTTTCTTCCAATTCTTAATTTTTTTTATTAATAACATGTTTTATGTTTCACCAATTAAATGTTAAAAACTATTTTTAACATTTGTGCTTTTTGTACAAAAATCTTGAGTCCCAAATTCTATCTGTTCATTCCCTCACTCCTCCCTGAGAAGGTAAGCAATCAGATATAGGTTATACATGTGCAATCACGTAAAACACTTCTATGTTAGTCATTTTGGACAAAATCAATTAACATGTATTTATTTAGGGAAGGGGGAGCAAATCAGGGTTAAATGGTTTATCCAGGGTCGCATAGCTAGTAAATATCTGTTGCCAGAGTTGACCTCAGGTCCTCCTGGCTCCAGGGCTAGTATCCCATCCACTGTGCCATCAAGCTGCATCTCAGCATGCATTTATTAAGCACCTACTATGTGTCAGGTGCTAAGGGTACAAGAAAAAAAATTAAATGTTCCCTGCCCTCAAGAAGCTTGTACTCTTATCACCAAATGATCTCTAAAGTCTATTTCACTTCGAAAGTCTATGATCCAAAGTGATTTGTTCATGAAATAATACCTGGCAGAGATAGGATTCAGACCAGGGATATTTGGCTCCTCCATATCCCATTCTGTTTCCACCATGGAGAAGTAGGCATTGGTACGGAAGAGAGGAGGTTACTAAGAAACCTTTCCCTGCTGGCCTTGTGAGGCCATTGGAAACATTTATGACAATAGCAACATGGTATAGTAGAATGAATAGAATGACAAGAAACTAACATTTATTAAGTACCTACTAAGTACCAGGCACTGTGCTAAGTGCTTTACAGATATTATTTTATTTGATCCTCACTAAAATCCTGGGAGGCAGGTGCTATTATTATCCCCATTTTACAGATTGATCTAACTGAAACAAACAGAGGTCAAATGACTCTCCCGGGGTCACACAGCTAGTAAATGCCCGAGGTCAGATTTCCAACTCCCACTCACTCCAGGCCCTCCAGTCAATCCACCTCATTGAACCTGTAATTTCACTGATAGAGGGAACTCTCATTAGCAGTGAAGGTCAGTCCTTGCTCTGAAATTTATGATCTTAAAAGTTTTGTAGAGCACTGAAAAGTCAAGAGATTTGCTTGGGATCACAGGGCCATTTTGTGTCAGAAATGACACAAATACCAATCTCCCTAGCTATAAGGTCAGTTCACTATAATAATCACCACCCTCTATAGAGCACTTTAATGTTTGCAAAGTGCTTTTCCTATGTTATCCCACTTGATCTTCACAACCTGTGGGGTAGGTACTATTATTATCTTCATTTTATGATGAGGAAACTGAGGCACAGAAAGGAAGTGACTTGCCCAGGGTCACACAGCTGAAAAAGTATCTGAGGCAGGATTCAAATTGAGGTCTTCTTGACTACAAATTAGTACTTGACACACTACAGCACCTCACAATTTGAAAATAATTAATAATAATTAACATTTATATTGCAATTTTTACATATATTATCTCATTTGATCCTAACAACTACTCTGTGAGGTAGGTGTCATTATTATACCCATTTTGCAGATAAGGAAACTGAGGAAGAGAGCAGTAAAGTGATTTGGCCAAGCTTACATAGCTAACAAGTATCTGAGACTGGATTTGAACTCAGGTATTCCTGACTCCAAGTCCAGCAGTGCTCTATCCCATATGTCATGGCTTCAGTTGAAAGGGTTCTGGGCTATGATTCTGACTCTGCCGCTACTTGGGTGCCCTTGAACAAGTCACTTCTTTAGGCTTCATTCTTTTTTCCAATAGCATGAGGAGGGAGGGCTAAATGTACTTTCAGGTCTTTTCTAGGTCTAACCTATGGTCCTCTGATGGTTGCAGTGGAAGGAAAAAAGCAGAAGACAATTAGAGGGAGTAAGTGGGTGCTGTGCACTGGGAGGCTGGGAGGCAAAGGGACAGGTCAGACAGGAAGGGTAGAGAGTGTAACAAGTGGGTTTTTAAAAGGCAAGAAGAAAGAAGGAAGAAGAAAACCTGCATTGGTTCAGGGATTAAATGTAAAGCAAACTGGAAATAAGGGAGAGAGAAGAACTAAGAAAGAGGGAGCAGGCACCGGAAAGAAGATCCCTAATGTAAGGCAGATTTAAGTGACTCATGTGAGCAAGATCTGGAAAAGGACCTTAAAGATTACCTGCTTCCTCTCATTTTATAGCAGAGAAAACAGATAAAAGAGAAGTGATTAGTTCAAGATCATAGTGGTCGGGAAATGAGGTAGAATTTGAATCCAGGCCCCAGATTCCAAATCTATCATTCTTTGCCACACCCCATTATTTCTTTTTTTGTGTAATTATATTTATTTTATTCTGAAATTAAGAAATAAAACAAGTATTTCTAAAACACAGTAGAATAGAAAAAAAGATGACTGCACATGAAACTATAAATCTATTAAGTACAACTTGCTGTTCCTTTTAAATGCATAATGAAGTTATCATGTTAATTTAAAAAAAATTATTACTCGGGCTCATGTTTTGTCCATCCTTCCCTTCTTTTTTCCTTTGTTCTCCTTTCTAGCTAATTTGAAGTTACCTGAATTGAAACATTTTGGCTATGGTGACCAGTTCATTAGAATGGGAGCTCCTTGAGGGCAGGAACTGTCTTTTGCCCGCTTTTATATCCCCACTGCTTAGCATTGTACTTGGTATGTAGTAGGTGCTTAATAAATCTTTATTGTTTGAGTGATTAAGCATTTGCTATGTGCCAAGAACTATGCTAAGCTTTAGGGATATAATAATATTGTTGTTGTTGTTATTGGCGGTGGTGGAGGTGGCTGCTGCTGCTACTATTGTTATTGTTGTTGAGTTGTGTCTGACTTTGCATGACCCCATCTGGGGTTTTCTTGGCAAAGATACTACAGTGCTTTGCTATTTCTTTCTCATTTTACAGATGAGAAAACTGAGGCAAACAGGGTTACATGACTTGCCCAGGGTCACACAAGTATCTGAGGCTGGATTTCCACTGCACCACGTAGCTACTCATTATGACTATAGAACGAAGTAAAAGACAGTCCTTGCCTTCAAGAAGCTCACAGATTAATGGCAGACTCAATATGCAAACAATTATGTCCAAACAAGCTATGGACAGGATAAATCGGAGATGCTCAACAGAGGGAGGGCACTACTATTCATGGGAGGCTTCCTTTGCCACTGGTACTTGAAGGAAACCAGGGAATCTAGGAGGCAGAGATGAGAAGAGGGAGTATTCCAGGCAAGGGGGACAGTCAGAAAAGCTGTTGTCTCTTCTCCGTGAGTTTCCCGCTGCTGTAAATAGAGCCAAGAAAAGTAATTATCACCATTCCATCCAGCATCAAATCGCTTTGATAATGTGATGGAAACACTGGTTTAGACAACACCTCCTCGGACTGACGCATATTTCAGAGGCACGAGAGCTTAGGGTAGAGTTCCCAGATGTGTTTCAGTGGCTGAGCAGATGTGAATCATGAGGCCACAGGTGTTAATGGTGCCTGGCATTTGCATGCATCCAAAGCCACGGCAGGTGGCCTCTCTGTGAACCTATCCCCAGGCTCACCCTGGAATTAGAAATGGACTTTAACCACAGAGAGAAGCCCGGTTTTCAGCACTTTCTCAGCGTCTGTAAAAAAGGCAGCAGGCTTCCATCATCACCTTCTCACAGGGACACACCAGATCAAGGGCAAGAGCCTGAGGATGTCTGGACCAGGGCTTAGTCTTTGAAGCTTCTGAATAAAGTGAATCACTACTCTTTGGGGTGTAACTGGCTATTTCTTTTCTGGAAAGATTATTATTATTATTTATATAATCATTCCTATTAATAATAACATATGGCATTTATATGGTCCTCCAAAGTCTGCAAAGTACTTAATGGATATCATTTAATTTGAGCCTCACATCAGCCCTGTGGCGGTATTAGGTATTAGTATACCCTTTTCACAGATGACAAAACTGAGACAGCAAATGCTCACACAGGCTGGTAAGTATCAGAAGAATGCTTTGAGCTCAGACCTTCCTGACTCCCAGTCCACTAGTGTACCTACTGCTCCAGGTTGCCTCTTTAGAAAAGACTCTTTTTTCCAAAGAAATAGGAGTACACATTTGTTCTATCCAAAACTGTGAGATTGCTCGGACTTAACATCAATCTTCTGAGAAAATTGCGAGGAAAAGATACTCAAATTTTAATTTTAAAATAATCTGTTATAACAATAATACTTAGAAACAACAATGTTAATGAATAGGCACTGCCCCACTATCTGACTGAATTAAACCACTTTCTTTGAATTTTACTCTTATTTTTCTTTCCTGAACTAATGAAACCCAAGCCAGGCAACCTCTAAACAGAAGCCTTCCAGTCTCAATTTGCTCCCATTTATTTGAGCAAAGAATTTGAGATGGAAAATAACTCAGAGGTCATTGAGTCCAACTGCCTCATTTTCAAGATGAAAGCCAGAGGATGTGAGGGGGGCTTGCTAATGCTAAACTCACATAGCTTATAAGTGTCAAAGCTGGTATTTGAACCCAGACCCAATGTTCATTATCTCTCAATAACTCAGGTAGACCAGCATCTCTATTTATTGCCATGTGAAAGATGTGGCTAGGGAATTTACCAGGGCACAAAAAAATTCAGCCCTTGACAGTCATTTTGAAGGCTTCTTCCTTAGGTCTTCTGGAGTCCCAGCCCATTGTGGGACTAGTGAATGTTTTCAACCTCTTTGGTCTCTAAGAAAATAAGTTCCCTGTTATTTAAGACCCAGTCCCAAACTGTTCTCACACACCTCCAAGGCCTCCTTAGCCCTAACTCTGTAGTTTCCCTGGATTCTACTGACTGCGGCTAAATGATGCAGACACTTAATGATAACTTGCATTTATATAGTACTTTAAAGCAAGGCGCTTTACATGTTAGCTCAATTGATTCTCACAGCAACCCTGAGAAGTAGGTGTTATTAGAAGTCCCATTTTTAGATGGGAAAACTGAGGCAGAGAGAAGAGTTGAGTATTTGTCCAATGTCACACAACTAGTAAGTGTCTGAGACAAGATTTAAACTCAGATCTTCCTGACTTCGGGTGCAACATTCTATTTCCTAGTAGATGGATGACCGTGCGCAAGTCATTTAACTTATCTTACCCTCAATATACTCATCTGTAAAATGGGGATAATAATGGTACCTATCTACCAGACTTGTTGAAAGGATCAAATGAGATAATACATAAAGTACTCAGCAAAGCATGAAATTATGTGTACATGCAAGCTATTACTAATCTCTGGGCACACAATTCCTGGTCACCTCTTCTAACTTGCCCCTTTTCTAAAGCCTTCTCAGTCGGTGACTCTGCCCCTGGCTATAATCAGCATGCTTCCTCATTTTTCCCAAACCCATAATTTATCTAAATGCCTCAATTTACTTTCTAACTCTGCCTATCCCACCTATTTGACACAGAATTTAGGCGTTCTCAGATGTCCCAGGTATCTTTCCTTGCCCAGACAAATATTAGCATAAGATATCAACTTATCTTACAAGGTCAATAGCACTTCAGTTTCTCCAAGCCCAGACAGGCTAGGGGTAAACTTTCAGCCTACGTATGATTCAGGGCCAGGGTGTTTCCCCTTGAAAACTGGTTTGGGTGGGTAAACATGGTTGGGCCGAAGAAATCTGCTGGACAGTTGCCATTGAAAAGGTTGTTCCCAGGGGCCAGGGCCAGAAAGAGAAAACTATGGAAGTGGTGAAACCCAGTCATTGCTCTGTTCACACCCCTTTAACCGATACAGAGGAAAAGATTGTACACGTACAGGATGGGTGAGGCATGCCTGGACAAGAGTGCTTGGGGAAAAAAAATCTAAAGGCTTTAGGGGACTAGAAACTCAATATGAGTCAATGGGGTGACATGGGAACCAAAGATGCTAATGTGATTTCTAAGCTGCATTAACTGAGGAACAGTGATCAAAACGAGAGTGGCAGGCAATGGTGCTGTTATCCATTGACCTGGGAAGGCCACAGCTAGAGTCCCCTGTTCTGTTGACAATGCTACATTTTATGTAGGAGGTCGATTAACAGCTCTGGACATTCTAGAGCCTCTACAGAGAACGACAACCAAGATGGTGAGAGAGCTAAAGACTAGGCTTGAGGGGTGTATGCAGAAGACAAGGGGAATATTGAACCTAGGGAAAAAATAGAATTGGATGGGGGAGGGGAATGATCGTTGTATTCATGCATCTGAAGAGCTGTCATATGGGAGGGATGTTAGACTTGTTCTTATTCATCAACAACTCTCAGGAAAAATAGAGAAGTAAATTGTTGGACCTGTGTCCAACAGACTTTCTAAGAATCAGAGTTTTCCCAAAATAGAATAGACTAATTTGAGAGACACTGAATACCCCATCACTAGAGGTCTTCAAGCAGAGAACTAATGACCACTGAATGGAGATGTTGTCCAGGGGCTTTCTGTTTTACATACATGATTGGACCAAATGATCTCAGACATCCCTCCCAGTTCTGAGATTCTATGATTTTAAGAAATTTCAATATTGAGATATTGTTCTCAGCTCTACCAAACCCCATGTCCAGAGGGAAGTGCTCTTATCACCGTGAAATCTACTGGCCACTTGCTTAATCTTGTTCAGTAATAAGAACCAGGTATGGGCATTTTACACTCATCCCAGGGATTGTGTGCCCAAAATAACACCAGAGGGCAGCTGGGGAAAATATTAAGTTCTCTACAGTTCTCTAGAATTTGGGTATTTCTGTCTTCTAAATTCCAAACCACTTTCATAGGTGGAACTGTTATCGCTTTAATTTATGGAATGAGGTGTGTGTATCTATACAAATAGAATCTATGGTTCATCTCCTTCCGCACAGGCAGGAAATCCATCCTCCTTTCTGTGCTGCATTTCAATAGACTTCAATTATAAGTATGTCATAAAAGAGCCCATCACAAATGGTCAAAGGATATAAACAGGCAGTTTTCAGATGAAGAAATTAAAGCTATCTATAGTCATATGAAAAAATGCTCTAAATCACTATTGATTAGAGAAATGCTAATCAAAATGACCCTGAGATACCATATCACACCTATCAGATTGGCTAACATGACAAAACAGGAAAATGATAAATGTTGAAGAAGATGTGGGAAAATTGGAACACTAATGCATTATCGGTGGAGTTGTGCACTGATCCAACCATTTTGGAGAGAAATGTGGAACTATGTCCACAGGGCTATAGAAATGTGCATACCCTTTGACCCAGCAATACCACTTATACGGTTGTATCCCAAAGAGATCATAAAAATGTGAAAAGGACCCACATGTACAAAAATATTTATAGCAGCTCTTTCTGTGGTGGCAAAGAATTGGAAATTGAGGGGATGCCCATCAATTGGAGAATGGCTGAACAAGTTGTGGTATAAGAATGCAATGGAATACTATTATGTTATAAGAAATGATGAGCAAGCAGACTTCAGAAAAACCTGGAAAGACTTATGTGAAATGATGCTGAGTGAAGTGAGCAGAACCAGGAGAACATTTTACACAGTAACAGCCACATTGTACAATGACTAACTTTGATAGACTTAACTGTCCTCAGCAATGCAATGATCTAAGACATCTCCAAAAGTCTCATGATAGAAAATTCTATCCACATCCAGAGAAAGAACTATGGAGTCCGAATGCAGATGGAAACATGCTATTGGCTCTTTTTTTCCTTCTGTTTTGTTTTGTTTCTTTTTTTCTTATGGTTCTTCCTATTGGTTTGAATTCTTCTTTACAACATGACTAATGTGAAAATATGTTTAATAGGAATGTATATGTAGAGCCTATATCACATTGAACACCGTCTTCTCAAAAGCTTATGGAAGTGAATGTTGAAAACTAAAAATATATTATTTTTTTTTAAAAAGAGAGAGCCCATCACACAAACACCTTCGACTATATACGGTTCTTTACCCATACCCACTGAAACAAAATGAATAAAACTGAATATTTAATTTCTCACAGACCTAGGCAGCCATTAACCAGTCTATTGATGGACACTTCCCCAACCTAGGAGGAGTTTCATCCCCATTAGTGACTCCCACCTCAGAGCTAGTAAGCATCCCCCCGGTTGCTTTTCCATTAATAGCTTCTCATAAGGTTGATGTCCAATCAATAAGGAACTCGGGATCCAGGACACTAAACCCCACCCCCTTTCTTCTTTTCCTCCTTGACTTGCATTTTATCATTAACTGGGACCAATTGACTGATCAAGTCCTGCAAATGTGTCCTAACATGACTGACTCATTGGCCAGGCAGCTTAGGATCCAGACGAACCCTTGATGCCTGTTCATTGTTAGAGAAGCATTGGAGTGGTCAGGCCCAATTGAGGAAGATTCCCTTCTTCCAAGCTGATCATTCCTTCCTATAATTATTGAATTTTTTTTTTCCCCACATTGGCCTGGCTGGCTCATCCTTGGTCATTTCTGGCCCTACTTCAATTGCCTCATCCATTTTTATCCTGTATTTGTTTTTAACCTTTGGCCACACATCCCTTCAGAAGCTTTAAGGCCTTCACCTAAAACTCTACACCAATAGTTTGTTTCTTCTTCCCCTCAGTGCCTGGATGGAGTACGGTGTATGCTATGATGGCAGACTAAGGGAAGAGAGAGTGTGCCTGTGTGGTGGTGGGCAGGGGGGAGGGAGGAAGCTAGGTTGCTTTTTTAGTCACTGAGGAACCCAGCTCCTTTTATTTTTAATTTTTTCTATGGACTTCTGAAGAAAAAAAGAATTGTGAAGTAGCCAAAGGGGATTTCTTCAAATGTAACACCCATTGAATAGATTACTCAGTAACCCTGCTTCAACAAATCCTTGCCCCTCTCTGGACCGCACTTTCTTTATCTGTAAAATGAGGTCCTTAGACCAGACCAAGGGCTCTCAATCTTTTCTCCCCCAACGAATTATTTTGGCAATCTAATGAAACCTATTAACCCTTCCTCAGAATAATATTTATAAACGTATAAAATAAAACACAATATATGAATTACAGAGGCAATAAATTATGTTGAAATAAAGAAGTAAGTTTTTTTTTCCTCCATCTAAGTTCATAGGCCCCTAAAATCTCTTCATAAACTCCCAAGGGTTAAAAACTCCTGAACTAGCTGGTCTTCAAGATCCCTTCTAGTTCTCTCCATCTATGATTCCCTGATCTGCCTGACTCCAAGAGCAAGAAGAGCAGAAGGCATGCTGAGAACAGTGTATGCCCTCCAAATAATGGTCAATACCCTCTGGTCAGTGGGCACCATTTTGTTTTGCCTTGAATTTTTTTTCTTTTTTTTTGCTCATTGTTAGGATGTATGAGTCATGAGGTCACATGAGACCTAACCCAGACCTAGCTTAGATCTCATTCAGAATCTCATATCATATTGGCATCATGTCTTATTTCATCTAACCAGGAAAGGAGGCAAGATATTTGGAGGCAAGATAGTTCTATTTGGGCAGCTAGGTAGTACAGTGGATAGAGCACCAGCCCTGGAGTCAAGAGGATTTGAGTTCAAATCCAGTCTCAGATACTTACTAGCTATGTGATCCTGGGCAAGTCACTTAACCTTGATTGTCTCAGTTCCTCATCTGTAAAAATGAGCTGGAGTAGGAAATGCTAAACCATTCCAGTATCTTTGTCAAGAAAACCCCAAATGGGATCACAGAGAATCTGAAACAACTCAGTAACAACAATAGTTCTATTTAGCTCTTGCTATATGTAGCCTTCTTCACATATACATGCATATATACGTATACAGAGCTTTGCAAAATTGTATATGTGTGTGTGTATAATTATATATTATATAGATTATATATCTCATTTGATCCAATGAATTAACCTGTGAAGTAAGTGCTATCTTTATCCCCATTTTATAGATGAACAAACTGAGACCAAAGGAAATTAAGTGATTTGCCCATGGTCATACATTTTATAACAAAGTCAAGTTAATACAATGACTTGTTATCGCAATGAACTTGTTGAAGCATTCATTTCTATTCAGTTTCAACATAGTTTTAGCAAGAAGGTTGAAGCATATAGACCATGGACAGATCTGTAAATTCTGTTATTTGCTAATACTCATCAATTGTTCAATTGTTCTTATACATTAGCTAAGGATAAGGAGAGGCAGCTAGGTGGCACAGTGCATAAAGTGCTAGGACCAGAGTGAAGAAGACTAATCTTCATGAGTTTAAACCTAGCCTCAGACACTAACTAGTTGTGTGACCCTTGGCAAATCACTTAACCCTGTTTTCCTCAGTTTCCTCATCTGTAAAATAAGCTGGAGAAGGAAATGGCAAACCACTCCAGTATCTTTGCCAAGAAAATCCCAAATGGGGTCAACAAAGAGTCAGACACAAGTGAAATGACTCCATATGTATGCATATATCGATATATGTATATGTTAGCATATATATAACAATTTATATGTGTATATACTATAATGTATACATATTTGCTACAGAAATATGTAACTGTATATAATATAGGTATATGTAACAAAAAGTATATATTCTATAACAGATATATAACTATGTAATATATATTATATATAGCAAATATATATCATATATGACAAATACACAACATGTTACATATATAACAATTATAGTATTTACTTTAAATACTATATTTCAACACACTTGGTTTCCTTTGTAATCCTATACATTTTGTTTTATGCATTTAAAAACATTATTTTGAGAAGAGGTCCATAGGCTTTACTAGACCGCTAATGGTGTCCATGACACAAAAAAGGTTAAGGAATGCACCCCTCCCCCCAGAATTTCTCTGAGGTTCTTAACAATTTGTGCAATGTATGAAACCCAAGCAGCAATAACCACAGCCTTGGTTCTTCAGACATTGCCACAAGCATCCATCCAATCCTCTGAACGGTGATAGAAAGGACACTGAGTTTTGTTGTCCTGTATGCAGAATAAGTTACTCCTCAGCCTTTGTTTCTTCATCTGTGAAATGGCCTGGTAAGTCAAAATGGTCTCCAAGGCCACTCTCTGGCAGGGGTGTGCTGGCAAATGTTTAACAAGCAGCTTTCTGAAAATTCACTTTTAAGTATTATGTGCCTTAATAACATTTTTCACCATCACTTTCTTAAGCCTTGGCAATCAGGTAAACAATTTCTCAAGCCCTGATTTGTAGCTTCTGTGTTTGTGCTCAGGCTGGTTCCAACTAGCTTCAGCACACCCCTGCTGTTAGGGCTAAATCCATGATCTGGTGATTATTCCCAGGGTTATCTCAGGTAATCATCATCCTCAGGTGATCATCCCACCCACAATGCAGCAGTCTGCTTCCCTCAGCTACCAGGAAGGAGCAGAAATCTCCCAGTTAGCTAAAAGCTATAGAAGCTGCAAGAGGGGCAGAAGGAGAGCAAAGGGAGAGGGAACAGGGGCTGGAAAAGAAGGAAAGAAGAAAGGAGGAAGAACGGAGGAAGGGGAGAGTAGTTCCATATGGATCAGGCTTTTCTGGGAAATTTTCTGGGTAAAGACCAGATAAAAGGCAGGTGCTTCTCCCATCTCTCTGTACCTTCTCCCTTATACTCACTGCTCCCCTAACTTTGGGGGATGGGGGTAGGTATGAGGAAGGGGAGGATTATAGCTCAGAACTCTCTCAGACAAGTCAGAGGAAGCTAGAATCTGGTGAGAATAGGATAAGATCACAGAATTTCAGAGTTGGAAGGGGAAAACTCAAAAGCGTCCTTTCAGATGCTGTCCATAACAGACAAGAGGTCTCCCAGCAATTGTTTGAAAAGTTGCAGGGGAGTGGAAGTGAGAAGGAGCTACTTCCCAAGGCATTCATCCTACTTTTGAATAGTTCTGATTGTTCAATAGTTTTTCCTTCCATCAAGTGAGGGGGAGGGGCTCCTGGTTAATAACCATAATCCTGTATATTTGAAATTACAAAACTCTTTACATAAATTATTTTGTTTTATGGAATTGTCTTATAATAAAACTAATGTAGGTATTATTATCCTCATTTTACAGATGGGAAAATTAAATTTTGGGAAACTTAGGTACACCAGCATTTAAAGCTTACAAATCTCTGAAAGAGGTAGTACAAGAATTATTGTCCCCATTTCACAGCTGCTGAAACTGAGGCTGGAAGAATTAAAATGCCCAAGGTGACACAAATGAGTCAGAAGCAAAAATCTCCTGATTCCAGTTCAGAAAATATGTATGCTCAAAGAACTGTGCTAGGACTAGAGATACCGAGATAGATATGTCATTGGTCCCATCCTCAAAGATCTTACAATAAAATGAGAAGAAAAGTAAATAATACATGACTAGGTGGGAGAGTGTGATAGATAAAAAAGAAAATGCCAGGCAGGGGATATAAGAAATGTGAGGAGGAAGAAATCTCTAACACCTGGTTGTGACAGGGAAGGCTTCATGGAAAAGGTGGGGCCTTGAATTGGGAGAGACATCGACAGGCAGAGATGAGAAGTAGGAGGGAAAGGGACCAGCCCAGCCCATGCGGAGCAACTGTAACCAAAATCAGGGAAGTACAGTGTTAGAACAAGGCATGGAACAGAGGCCAGTGTGCCTGGAAATTAGACTATGGCAAGGGATGGGGAATGAAGCAAGGATGCAAAGGCAATTGAGAGCTTGATTATGGAAGGTCTTGAAGGACAGAATCAGGAGTTGGTACTTTGTTAAGTAGGCAATGGGGGCACCTAAAGCTTTTGAGTGGAAGAATTCACATGACCCAAGCAATGGATTAGGAAGGTTGTTCGGGTGGTCAGATAGGGCAGGCTTTTGCTGTTTCTGCTACAACCCATTGTCTCTTGGCATGACTTAGTACAAAGGCTAAGGAGGGTGCCTCCAAAAGGGACCTCCCAACTCAATGACAGCTTCCTGAGACTACATGGACCAAAGTCCTATGCTTAAACCAGATCTTGGACATCAACCAGTAGTGGTCAAAGGGTAGTGACATGGAAGGACAGATAACCCTCAGGATGCAGAGGCAGCCCTGAAATGACAAAAACAGAAATCCCAAATGTAGATAGCCCCTAACATGATCTACAATTTACTTTGTGTCATCCCCTGGGGCTATAAGAACATAGTTTCCAGGAAAAAAAATTCTTATTCCTTGTAACCAAAGAGAGGAACCTTTCTGAATTGAGGGGCCAAAAAAAAAGTTAACTGCTTTTTGTTTTATTTTTAAACTAGACATAATTTCCTCAGTATGCAGAGTTCCCATTAAAGAAATATCTCTACCAATACAGAATGACACCTCCTAGCCTAGAGTTTTGGTGAACTGCCTAGCTCACTGAGGGGTCAAGGAAAGTGCCCAAGGTCAGATTTCCAGTATCTGTCAGCAACAGAATTGGAACTCATGCCTTCTAGACACCAAAGCCAGTTGCTTTGTACGACACTCTCCTGCTTTTCTACTATAATCTTAGGTTACGTAAAGAGAAGCAGGGCATTCCAAAGAAAGGAGGTTAGACTCCCACTCTTTTCTACCCTTGTCAAACCACTTTTGGAGTTAGGAGCCAATCGACTGCCACCAATGGAGGTCTTTAGGCAAAGGATAAAAGGCGACTTACTAGGGATATTGCAGAGGGAATTTCTGTTCAAGGAGCTGGACCCGATGACCCAACTCTGAGTTGCTGAGATTCTATTATTCTGTTTCCTCCCCTCCGCACTTAACAGGAGAGCTTCCTCAAGGTCTGCCTTGCCACTGATTGTCTCATAGCATATCCTGGCACTGGCAAGGTGGGTCAGGACAGGGAGAGCCTCCCTCCCTCCCTCCTAAGGCTGAATCATCCTCTCTCTATTCACTGGGGGGACAAAGGCTGGGCAACTCTGGCTGTGAGCCTGGTGGGGAGGTGACTCATTGTATGACATGACTCATGCTTATTACATAAGAGCAGATTGAGTCTGTTCAAGTAATCCATGTGCTCCATTCTGGCTCCCAGGGAGTCAGAGAATGGCATCATGCCACAGGGAGGCAGGGCTCTTTCCACTTGGCTCAGCTGAGGAGGCTATAGTGTCAGTAGAGTGAACAATGGGTAACTATTAAGTTAAAATGCACATGAACTATAGGGCTGGAGCGTGCTAGAGGAGAGTGCTTCTCAAAGAGCGTTGGAGTTTCGGCAAGATGTGCCTTCAGGGGCAGCTAGGTGGTGCAGTAGATAGAGCTCCCACCTTGGAGTCAGGAGGACCTGAGTTCAGATCTGGCCTCAGACACTTGACACTTACTAGCTATGTGACCCTGGGTAAGTCACTTAACCCTGACTGCCACAACAACAACAAAAAGAAAAGAAAAGAAAGGAAAAAAAGAAAAAAAAGGAAAGAAAAGATGTGCCTTCAATGGGATGGGACACGTATCCGAAAGAGCACATGGATGCCCAGGTCACTCAACTCCCTTATAATGAGTTTTGATTCGTCATGGTAAAGAATAATACTATGCCAGGGCAAAAAGAAAAAAAGAGAGCTTGAGAACCATTGCTTTAAACAGAAAGTCTTCCAGGATGCCCAACAGGATCACAGATCTAGGATTGTAAAGATCCTTAGAAGTCACATAGTCCAAGCTTCATTTTACATGTAATTTAATCAATTTCAACAGAAGTACAGTGACTTATCCAAGGTCACAGAGGTAGTAAGTATAAGAGGCAGGATTTGAACCTAGGTCTTCTCACTCCAAATCTCTTTCGCCTGGACCAGCTTCTACCCTGGACAGCTAGGTGGCTCAGTGGATCAAGGGTTGGGCCTGGAGTTAGGAGGATCTAAATTTCAATCCAGCCTCAGATAGCTGTGTGACTCTTGGCAAGTCACTTAATCTTCTTTGCTTCAGTTTCCTCATCTGTAAAATGAGCTGGAGAAGAAAATGGCAAACCACTCCAATCTCTTTGCCAAGAAGACCCCAAATGGGGTCACCAAGAGTTGAAAACTACGTTACAACAATAAGCTTCTACCCTAGTCATAACTAGCAACTTTTATCCCTTGCTCACATGTAAACTATTTGGGGGGCAAAGTAGCACAAAGCGTGGTCTCAGTTGAGGTAGAGGGCTGGGGGAGGAGTAGGATTGTAGTAAAGAGCATCACAGTAGAGTGAAGGAAGAGATCACCCCAGTCTACTACCTGGTAGCTTCATGGCTTAAATAATTATTTTTGCTTAGTAAGTGCTAGGTTCTATTTATTCTATTAAAGGACTATAAATGCTAACAGGCTAATTTCATGGGCTTTTTCACTTGGGTATCTAGTTTGTATTAGGGTAGTTAGAACAAAGGTGCCAAATGCACGTACAGCCTGTAACATTCCCCATAGCAGCCCAGATCAGATTAAAATATAATTGAGAAATACTTAACAAGATAAACAAATATACAATAAACCATAGATAATGTTTATATGTGGTTTTCTATGTTGATATGCATCCACAGGGATCCTTATCACTGAGGTAGAGGGGTAGAGTTGTTCTATCTTCACTTAAACAGCCCGATGTGATAAGCACAAAGAGTTTGTGTGAAAAGGGAATGGACGGGAAATGGAAGACCAGTGGAAGACTGGAGGAGAATGATTATTACAATAAGATTCATTCATACATCCATTAAACATTTACTAAACATATATTATATTCTAATCCTTGTGTTAGGTCCTTAGGGAGACACACAATTTAGATATGACATGGTACCTGTTGTCATGGAGCTTCCTCTCTAGGAGGGCAATGAGACACAAATACAGGGACAATACACACTAGGACAGTGGATAGAACACCAGACCTGGGATCCGGAAGACCTGAATTCAAATCCAGTTTCAGACATTTAATAACTGTGTGACCTCAGGCACTTAAACTCTATTTGCCTTGGTTTTCCCATCTGTAAAATGGGGATAATAATAACACTTACCTCCCCAGGTTGTTATGAGGATCAAATGAGATGTTATTTGTAAAGTGCTTAGCACAGTGCCTGGCACCTAATTGGCACTATTTAAATATCAGTTATTATTATCATTATTATATTGCCTGGTAAGTGCTTTAGAGAAGAGCAAACTGAAGTTCCATGTGACACCTGGGAGGTAAAGTCATTACTGATCCAGAGAATAATAACAGCTTCCCAGTGGAGTTAGAATTTGATTGGGGCCTCCAGAGATAGATAGGACTATTCAGTGGCTAAAAATAGGTGTGTGTTGGGAGGAAGAAAGAGGGAGCATAGGGAAAAATTTCAGCAAAGAAAGGCAAGGAAGTAGGAAAGTATAGAGTGAGTTAATCGGAGCGCAGAGTCTAATTAATTATAATAGGTAGCATTTATATAGCACTCAAAGACTTACAAAGTGCTTTACATATGATAACTCATTTTATCTTAATAACAACTCTGAGAGGTAGGTGCTATTATTATCCCTATTTTGCAGATGAGGAAACTGAGGCAAATGGAATTTAATGATTTGCCCAGGGTCACATAGCTAGGGAGTATCTTGGGTGGTATTTGAATTCAGGTCCTCCTGCTTCCAAGTCCTTGAGCTATCTCCACTATGCCACCAAGGGACAGGACAAGGAAAGTTAAGTAATAATGGAGGTGTCCTCCAATTTCAGCCTAGTATTGATTGAGTTTATCACTACCCTTCTCTATGATATTGCACACAAATGACAATATAGAAGCCAAATTCAAGAAATAAGACCCCCATCGGCTTGTTGGAAGGAAACAGAGGGATACGATTGATGAACCGCCACACATCGCTGCTTCCTCCGACCTTGACCTCCGGACAGGTCCCCCATGCAGCTATGTTGTCAGGAGACCAGCAGGCAGCATGGATGGTTTTCCCAGAAGTCCTCACTGCAGAAACAACCTCAAAAGTGGGTCCTTCTGACTCTATGCCATTGGGAAACACAAAGGATGCACACAAAAGAAGTGACATATGAAGATATTGCCTTTATATGCAGGGTTTGGAAAAGAAAACAAGTGAGGATCTTTGCAGGTTACTGCAAAGGAGGAAGGGAGGATTGATAGTGGACTGCCCATGGACCACATAGGTCCCAGGTCCCAGCCAGAGCAGGGCTCCCTGTGCAACCTGGCACAAAGCCAGGGGGCCCAGGCTGGCAGGGTAAGCTTAGCTTTGCTTTGAAGCTTTGGCAGGAGCCCTAGAAATGCCAAAGTGATTTGCAAATGCTCTCGCCAGTAGTAAACAAATTCATGTGATACAGTGCTTTAAAGGAAAAACAGGTGATAAGTGGCACTTAACTTTAGTCTCCAGCCACCAAGGCCTAGGAGACACTTTCCTGTCCAATCATCTTCCCCTCTTCTACTGGTCATGGAATCATATAATCTCAAATTCCATGGGAGCATGGACTTAGGACCAATGGTTTCACAGAAGTCAAATATTAATCAATCAATAAGTATTTATTAAATACCTATGGACCAGGCACTCTACCAGAAATTGGGAATACAGAGACAAAAATGAAACAGTCTTTACCATCAAGGACAGTAAGTACATATGGAAGTAAATAAGGGGCAACTAGGTGGCACAGTGGATAGAGCACTGTCCCTGAGGTCAGGAGGACCTGAGTTCAAATATGACCTCAGATACTTACTAGCTATGTGGCCTGGACAGCAAGTCAATTAACCCCAATTGACATCCAAAGGTGATTGGGAATGAGGATAAGATCTCAATAGCTAGGGGAGAAGTTCAGAAAGGTTTCATTTAGAAGGTGACCCTTTAGGACTCAACGATCTTGTAACTAATTGTCTCTAGAGGAACCATTCTATAGTGATTTACGTGCATTGCCTGTAGTCATGAAACCTGAATTCCAATCCTGCCTCAATATTTACAATTTGTAGAATCAAGAAAACATTTCTTAACCTCATAGCCTTGGTCTTTGCATCTGTAAAAGTCTGGTACTACCCACTTCACAAGATTGTGGTGAACATGTAAATATTGTTGATATCTTTTGCTTCCGCACCACTTTCATTCGCAAATAGATCTTTTCCTGCTTCCCTGTACATCCAGCCATCCCTTATAACCAAGAATGAAGAAGTGAGAGTCAAAAACAATTCAGCAAACCTTACCAACACATTCATCGAGTTTGACAACATATGCCATGTTCCACACCATGAGTCTCCCACCACTGCAAATAAAAGAGAGGTTTATTTTCTCATCTCTTCTCTGGGGCTATGTTTGGTGATCGTAAATCCAGCATTCCTCATAAACACCCAACCTTTTTGTTCCTTCCATTTACATCATTGCAGTATGATGTCTCCCTGGTTCTACTTACTTCATTCTGCATCCATTCCTACACTGTACTGAAGTCTTCGTTGACATCGCTGCTTGCAGGGCAATTCTTGTCCTTTACATTCAAGTAACAAGATTCATATAGCCTTCCTTAATTGAAGGACATCTACCTGATCTCTAGCTCTTTGCTCCTACAAAAATGCTTCTATGAGTACTGCAATGTGATTGGGGCATTTCTTTCTGTCTTTGACATCCTTAGGACATTTACCTAGCAGAGGGAGCTCTGGGTCAAAGGGCATGAACAGCTCAATCGTTTTTAAAGCACAATTTCAAGTTGCTTTCCAGATTGGTGAAACCATTCCGTAGCTCCCCTCACATTGTATTAGTGTGGCTGCTGCTCTGTACTGTGCCGGCCCCGTCAAACATTGGCCATTCTTACCTATTGTCATTTTTGCCAATTTCAGATTATTTGATGGCTGCTTTTGTGTCTCTGAGTACTTAGCACATAGAAGGTGCTTAATAAATAATCCCTTAGTGAACAAATGAAAAATGCATTATTATGGGCCAAGCACTACAGGATAGATAGATAGATAGGTAGATAGATAGATAGATAGAGATACATAGAAGCCAGACAGCTCCTATACTTAGGGGCCATCCATTCTAATAGGGGTAGATGATACATATTAGGGAGTGGTAACCAAAAAAGATTATTTTGGTCTGGGGAGTCACAGATATGGTGAGTAGAACAACTGGACAATCCATTGGCACAGCCTTTCCAGAAGCAATGGAAGCATTCCTTTGAGTATAGCTTTTCTACAAAATCCTCAATGTATTCATTTAGTTTCTGCTTGTAGCCCTCCAGTGACAGGGAGTTCATTACCTCCTATGGTAGCCCTTTTCACTTTTGGATGGGATGTGAAGCTTCTATCCCTTTCTGTTTATTCTGCCCTATAAGGTGAAGCAGATCAAGTTTATCATCTTTCTTCCATGTAACAAGCTTTCAAATACTTTCAAATAGGTGATAAACATTCTTCCTCCTCCCCACTACAAGTATTTTTGGTCCTTTTCTCCCAGATCACAATCCTCAGTTGCTGGCCTGGGAAGATTTTGGTGCTTGGCTCGTAATAGGAAGGGATATACAGGGCATTACCAAAGTCTTAGTGAAATTTTTCAGCTTTAATAATTTCCAAAGTTTAAATATTCCAAATTTACCCCAAAATAGTTATTTAAAATTTTAAAACTTTGATAGTTCTGTCACTTTTTAAACTTTGTAAAAACTTTAACAGCTGCTACTCAGTGACAGAAAGGCTTGCATATGTAATCCCAGCCTTAAAATAATCCAAAGATTGAGGCCTTGAGTGCCTGCATAATAGGTTTGATGTAACCTCACAAGAGAAAAATTCAATGGAGATGGATAGGGTGACCTAGATGGCCAAGCAAGAAGACTTCCTCTATTGATCTACCAGTCTAAGAAACTGTCATCTAGAAATTGTCATATGTGCAATGAATGCGGAACATCAGGGGTCCTCTGTTGTTAAATTTAAGATTATATATATATATAGATAGATAGATAGATAGATAGATAGATAGATAGATAGATAGATATAAATTTAAAATTTACAAAACTAAATGGCATAAAATATTTTGGAGCAATTAAACTTTCAAATGATATACTTGTAAGTTGGGAGAATTCGTATTTATGAAGTGGGGGACATTAGGGATGTCCTGTATTAAGACATTTTTTCCCTACTGTAAGTAAGGTCAGGAGCTCCTGGGACCAATGAAACTCCTCTGAAAGTGAGAAATACATACAGCAGTTCTACACATAGCAACAAATCCCAGGTAGGGAATTGTGCATAGGAATCCAATGGGGGCTTAATAGGGAAGGTGAGATAAAAGCTAGTTAAATATGAATATGGTCTTAAAGTGAGGAGTGAAGATATCACAGTGGGCTGGAAGCCTTCATGGAAGAGGGATTTGACCTTAAACTTGAGAGATAAGTAAAAGGAGGGGGAGTGGGGAATAAGAAATTCCCCATAACATGAAGGGCCTTGAATGACAGGCCAAAGAGGTCAAGGAGAAGGAAGATGAGAACTGAGAAAAGGTCATTAGATTGGATAATTAGATTGCTTTTGGTAAACTCAAGAATGCTGTCTGAGGAGAATGATGAAATGAAAGATTTCAAGGAGGAAAGGAAAGAGGAGATGGTGAGGAAATAGGAACAATGGGATTCAGACTACTTTTCCTAGGAGTTTGGTAGTGAATGAAAAGCGAGAGGTAAGCCAGCATTTAGAATGTACTACATAAAAACTTGGGGGGGGGTTCCACATTGAGTAGTCTTGAGCATAGATGAAGGTGGATAGGAAAGTAGCTGGCAGAGAGGAAGATGTTAAAGAATGATAAGAAAGAAAAGGAGACTACTGGTGAAAAGTCTCACTAGAACTCAGAAGATATGGGATGGTGAGCCCAGGTTTAGTCTCATTTTGGTGTGCTTCTCTCTACCTTCTCTATTTGATTTGTCTTAGGAAGATTCTGAAGATCACCTGATAGGATAAGATGCCAAATACTGAGGTCTTTTCTGGAATTAAACTGCCAAGCATTCAAATTCTGCAGCAGAGAACACAACTTTGATGTTCGAATGCCAAAGCTATGTTTGCCTAAAAGACTATTTTATGGAGAACTCCCACAAGGCAAGTGTCATGGTCATCAGAAGAAACAATAGAAGAACACTCTCTGAAGAACTTGGAATCAATTTTGAGACATGAGAGACACTGGCAAAGGACTGCCCAGCAGGGCATGCCCTCAACAAAGAAGGCTCCGTGCTCTATGAGTCAAACAGAATTGCAATAGCTCAAAAGAAACATGAGATCTGCAAACTCAGAGACATCTCCACTCCAAATGCTTATATAAATTATTTGTGCCCAACCTGTGGTAGAGCCTTCCAAGCTTATATTGGACTGATCAGCCACAGTCAGACACCTTGAGTCCAACATAGCGATGTCATTTTGCTCCTCTTCCAGAGGAACAACAACCAACCAATCTTAATGATCCCATCAACACTTGTGTGTTCAATGTCATCTCCACAAATATAACTGTCACATCCACATATCTCATCCTCATCTGTTTCTTGAGCTCCAGTCCTATATATCCAACTGTCTGCTGAACTCCTCTTCCTGATATCCCATAAGCACCTCTAACTCAACAAGAGCTCCTCTTCTTTCCCCAATAAACTCACTCATCCTCCTCCCTTCTGTTGAGAGCATCTTCATTCTTTTCTAACCACCCAGATTTTCAAACTGAGTCATTCTTACCTTTTCAATCTCATCACTGCTCCTTCCCCCACTCATATCCCCCAATCAGTTACCTACTCTACCTCCTCATGACCACCATTTCTCTCTACTCACACCACAACTACACTAGTCTCCCCAGAGCTCAACTTGCACATAGTAAGCTCTTAATAAATGATTCATTCATAAATGCATTCATAAAATGTAAGCTCATTGAAGGCAGGGATTGTTTCATCTTTATCCTCATATACCCAGCATATAGCACCAGTATGGCATATTTGTTATTATTGTTGTTCAGTCATTTCAGTTGTGTCTGATTCTTTGTGACCCCATTTGGGGTTTTCTTGGCAAAGAAATTGGAGTGGCTTGCCATTAACTTCTCCAGAGCATGGTACATAGTAGACTTTTAATAAATGCTTATTTGTTTTTGATTAGGTGATTGATTGGCACCCATAAAAGGCTTAGTTTGACCATCACCCTCTTCAAGTCCGTTTTTCCCCCTTAGGCAATTGGGGTTAAATGAATTGCCCAGGGCCACACAGTTAATAAGTGTCAAGTGTTTGGTCTGAATCTGGATTTGAACTCAGGTCTTCCTGACTTCAGAGCCAGTGCTCTATCCACTGTGCCACTTAACTGCCCCTTCACTTCTATTCTTAATCCTCCCAGTTATTAGCACCTCCCAAATTACTTTATCTTTATGTTATGCCATCTTATATTTGCTTATCTATGAAAATGTTCTTCCAGAAAAAATGTCAGTTCTTTAAGGGTAAGCACTGTATCACTTTTCTATCTGTATCTGAAGCATCCAGTAGTCCCTAGAACATAGACAGCGGTTAATAAATACTTCTTGGGAGGCAGTTAGGTGATGCAGTGGATAGAGCACCAGAGGACCTGAGCTCAAATATGATCTCAGACACTTACTAGCTGTGTGACCCTGGGCAAGTCACTTAACCTGAATTGCCTCCAACAAATAAACAAATACGTGGTTCTTGATTGTTTGTTGGTTGATTAGAGAAGACTGCCTCTGGAAGAAGAAGAAAGATCAATTTGTCAAATCCATTGAACTATATTCTTGGTTTCTTTGTTTTGTTCTGTCTAGGCAATGGGGTTAAGCGACTTGCCTAGGGTCACACAGCTAGTCAGTGTTATGTGTCTGTGGCCAGATTTGAACTCAGGTCCTCCTGAATCCAGTACAGGTACTCCAACCACTGCGCCACCTAGCTGCCCCCATTGAATTATATTCTTACTTTTGGACACTATCCTACAGTCCTTCTTGTTCTCATACAGTCTTGTTACCATATCCAGCACATAGAAATTTTAATCATGGAATAAAATAGTTATGATCCCCAAGTGTATGCATTTTCCAATGGGAGTTCTTTGTCACAATTTTGTTCTCTCCTATCTTTGAATTCTGTGTCTGTTGTCCTATTTATGGTTTCCAGGTGTTTGCTAGCCCCATCCCTGAAAGCCGAGAATGCAGATGAGGAAGAAGAGGAGGGAGAGTGGGGAGATGGGAGAGGAGCCTTTCTTGCAGGAATCAGTAGCAAGGAGCACATCTGTGAGAACAGCTGGAGACAATGGGCTCTGTTCCCATCCAGGTGCAAGGGGAGATGGAACTAAAAAGCCAGATGTTGCTAGAACCAGAAATGGACCCAGTAAGAATGCTGAGGAACTCAATGTTATGCGGTGTTTGATTATCTAGCATGAACTCTATAAGCCAGAGGTGGCAGCTTCACTCTGGGGAGTTGTGGTACTCCAGACATTTATTTCCAGAGTCAGTTTATAGATGTGCATCCCGTCACTCACCTCCTGGCCTTTGGAAAAATTGTCCTCCTTAGCTATGGGGGCCCTCATAGGTGCCTTTGCATTTCAGAGTTATCAGTCAGGATCAACCTCTGTGCATCTACCTTGTACCATGCTGTTCAGAGGCCAGTGTGCTGACCATATCAAACATTTAGTTTGATAAAGAGAGGATCATAAAACCATGTTTCAGGTGGGTGTGAATTCTGAACTAATGTAACGTGGGCTGAGATGACCTCTACCCTTAATGAATGTTCTCTAATGGGGTTTCAGCTACCCATTGTTATGATTCAAGTGAATTGCTCTTCAATGGAGAAAAATTCAAGATGAGGGGCTCTCCCAAGTAGTCTGACACAGAATATGGAAAATTATATCAGGCAACATGAACTTGAAAGAAGTCAGGGGTATGGTACAGAGAAAGACAAGCAGACAGAGAGAGAGACACAGAGAGACAGAGACAGAAACACACTGAAAGAGACAGAAAGAGAGACAGACAGAGAAGGAGAGGGAGAGGGAGAAAGAGGAAAAGGTGGCAAATTGTTGCAGTGAAACTAGGGAGTTCTGGTGAATCTGGATAGGTTTCTCTGTCTCTCTGTCTCTGTCTCTGTCTCTATCTGTCTGTCTATCTGTCTGTCTGTCTCTCTTTGTCTCTCACACACACATTTGTCTAGCCTTTAAACACATTTGTCTAGCCTTTAAACTATCTAGCAAGATAGTACTACTTATTTCTGATTTGACTATAATGGGTGAAAGCTGGGTCAATGTTGATGCCTTTTCCAGGGTTCCTAACAACAGAAGGAGTTACTTTTCTGTATCCTCAGCTCAAATGCCCTTCCTTCCTTAGAGTGATGGCACCAGGAAGTATCTCTGAAAGCTGAGGCATCCTACCTTCCTGATGCTCAATGTAATGTGTTCTCCAGCAATTCAGAGGACATCTCTGCTTCCCCCATAGCTGCCTTCACATACTCCAAAGTATCTCATGCAGAAGAGGCATTAGGCTGGTTCATTTTGATTCCCAACTATAGAACTAAGCGGAATAACCTCCCTCCCAGGGTTGTTGTAAGGATCAAATGAAATAATTATTGTAAAACACTTAGCACAGTGCCTGGCAAATAATTGTTGTTTGTCCTTCTTTTCAAAGTGGACAAAGACACCACAGGGTGCTGTCTTGACTCATGATTGAATTGGATATAAGTGAGGCAGAGTTGTGATATAAGTAAGGTAGAGTTGTGATATAAATGAGGCAGAATTGCATGAAGTTAACAGCCTCATTCTCTCTTCCAGAGTCATCAAATTCCAGTGGCAGAATTAAAGTCAGGATAACTGGTGATAGCCCGGGATGAGGGAGATGACTTGGAATCTTTGTGACCGAGTTCTAAGCACTACATAGTTGGATGTTGACATTGTTGGGATGCTGGGGAAACCCTCTGTCAGAACGTGACTTCTTTCTCAAAAAAAATATATATACACACACATGAATATATGCTATCTCGCTATGAAATAATATATTATAATAATGTAATAATATGTAAATATATATGTGTTTTATATATATATATATGTATATTACATATGTGTGTGTTCAATCACTTTAGAGGAGGATGTCCAGCAGAGAGTCCAAAGTGAAGAGGGATTACCTAGGGATGTTGAAGTCCACCCAGTGCTCTGGCTTAATGATGACATTTTGCTGAGGACATCAAGCTGGGGAGCCCTGCAAAGGCTTCTAAGGGAGATCCATAAATAGATGAGAGCTAGCTAGTAGAAAGAGAGTCTTTAATGCAATGTTTTACTTTGCCAAATAAAGTGCTTTTGTACAGTCAACAAACAATAGTGGAATGATTCCCAAACCTTCTAGTCAATTATACCACTGTAATAGGGTCTGCCATAGTGCAGTGTCTGAAAAAGCCTACCTGTTCCCTTATATTTTCATCAAAGATACCTTTAGTGAATATGCAAACTATTCTCATAAAAACTTGGTAGAGGAGAGAAATTAGGCATGAGTAAGCATATATTGAAAAACTGAATTGCTTTTTCAGTATCATCTAGTATCCTTTACTCTCAGGTAGCTTGAAAGCTGATTATATCCTTAAAGGTTTGCCCCCTCTTTGGTCTCTAACTATTTTTCGTATCTTCATTTCCTTTTCATTGCATTTTCTCTTTATCCCAAAAATCATGTTGTGACTGTGATGGTAGAGTCCAAATTTAGTGTTTCTGCTGTCATTCATAAAGAAAAATGGGATGTCCTAGAAATCTTGGCAGATCTCATTCATGTTTCACCTGTTTGTTATCCTTCCAGTTTCATATGTAAATGGCCTCAGAATGCCCTGACTTAATTACGCCTCACTCTAAGATTCTAGAAAGCTCACTTTTCTTTCCATGGTTTCATACTGTTTTAATGAAGCAATAGTACTCATAATTTTTCATTCTCCTCCACTATATTACTCTACGAATGATTTTATATTCTAAACCTGTGTTGCTTTTTATTGTCATAGCTCTCATTTTGGAAGGAGGATTAAGTATTTGCTAACTCAAGTGATTTCTAAGGTCTTTTGGCTTTCTTCTTTTGGTGATTTCCTTATATCTGTTGCACCTCTATAGGAAAATGTGATAATCCATATCAATTTCTCTTCTTTATGAAAATTTTCTTTCTGCATCAATAGTTCATTTAATTAGATCATATTGAAGTGGTTCTGACTGCATATCTTGTCTTTTCATTTTTATTATTTCCTGTAATTTGGTGTTGATTTGATTGTTGCTGTAAGTCAGTGTCCTGCCTATAAAGACGGCCGATTTTGAAAAAAAAAAAAAAAAGCATCTACACTGGAAGTCAGTTGTTTTCTGCCTATTAAGATATGTCCAATTTCATTTATAATGATCTTTGCTATTCTAATTCTTTCCTTTAAAAAACAAAAACAAAAAATTATTGGAATGTGAACGTGAAACTTTATCCTTTGCTTGTTTTCATTTCTTGATCTTGAACCACATTTTCCAGATTTGAGGGTTGTGAGGGGCATTTTCCTTTTATCCACCCTTAAATTAAAATCACTAAATACTAAATGTATATGTTGATTGAATCTCAAGAAGATTATCAAGTTCTTCATAGAATTTCTATATCTCTCCATGTTCTTCAGCAAGTAGTGATACATTAGTGGTAGTTACCTTCAAGCTGAAATTTTTGTTTATATTAATCATTAGAACACTAGTGAAGATGACCAAATGAAGAGAAAAGATCAAAAATGAAACATTATAAAAAGTACTACTATTCACCCCCCCACCCTTTCCCACTTCACACACACAGAGCTCTTAAAGCTTTAAACTGCATTAGGACTTTTAGGACCACAAAAACACACAAACACACACACACACATGCATACACATATACACACAAATATAAACAAGCTATATATGACAAAGTCATGATTTCATATTCAATCTACTTTTTCTGATCTTCTTTGAATAGGGCAATGTTTTTGTTTCTTGATGTTTATCTAGATCATAATAATTTTCAATGACCAACCATCCCATGAAGTGATGTTTCTTTGATAAAATCAATACCATCAATTCCTTTGTTTGCCTATTCAAAGAGAATGCCTGAGCCAACCTTTCATTTAGATACAGCTCCCTTCTGTCTTCTGGTTTCATTTATAAAGCAAATGTTAATATTGATATGATTTAGTTCCTCTAGTGACTTGTTGGTCATTGGAGAAGGAAATCAAATTTAGAACAACAACATTTAAGTTCATGTTTATAGACCATCTAATCTATTGTGACTCTTGACACTCCATTTTCTACCACTCTACTTATCATCACTAGATAAAAAGAAGGGGGGATTCACAGAACTGAGAGAATTTTTTTTGTTACTTAAGTTGACATCACAATGTATTCACTACCTAGTGGGCAGTCTATTGCTTATGAGCCTTTGCATACTTACGAAGGCTGGTTCATGAAAGGCAAACATGCCTATCACCAGAACCACACTCGAAGTCTTTTTGGCATGGTAGAAATTGTCACATCTTTTGCTATCCAGGGGCATAGACCTTGAGAACTCAGAATATCCTATGATGAAGCATTAGAACATTACAAGATACATACACTGCTAATTATAATGTGTGATATCATAATAAATGCATTACATAGGTACAAAGTCATTTCTGAATCAGAGGGAGAGGGTTATTCATGAAGGAAGATTTATTAAACTATAGCCAATCCCTAGTCATTTTCAAGCTAGTGGGTGGAACTGAAGAGTGATGATGGTGATCAGAATGATGATAAAGTATTATTAAGCACTTTCTAAGTGCCAGGCACTGTGCTGAGTGCTGGGGATAAAAATACAAGCAAATATGACAAGAAAAATCTATGGACACTTTCTCAAACTAATCTTTATTTCATAATTTGAGGAAATGCTCAATTTTATTCAGCAGTTAATGAAAATAAAAGTGTAACTTTTTTTTCCTACTCAAATTTACAGTCCCCCTGAAATCCATCCTGATGTTAATAACTTCTGATCTACGTCAATCCCCTTCTTCTTAGAAGGACAATAGTGCTCCTTCTACTACACCACAGTGGGTGTGTATATAGCACAGACTATGGACAAAGAATGCATCTAACCAACAAATTAGATCCTGTGGCCAATTAGAAGACAAAAAAACTCAGGAAGACAAGCCAATAGGCTGGATGTTTGGACAAAGATGGACAAGGTGAGTGGACAATCATCTTGTTTGATGCTAGGTAACCTTGGATCTTTTTCAGTTGAGCAAAGAGATGACAGATTCAAATATGAATGAACTGGAAGATCTATCAATAAGGTCCAGGTTTGGGACATCATTCTCTCTTGTCCAAATCTCATGTTAAGCACAACATAGATTCCAGTGTGGTTAAACTTTCATCTTCCAGGCTAGAAACAAAGTTCTTCAGCAAGAACAGAACTATTCCTCAAAAGACTTGTTTGCCACCCTATAACAACAGAAGGGCTTCTGTCTTCTCCTGAGTACAAATCCTATTTACTCAGACCACACATTTGCGTCTGTTTTTCCCCCTCTCTCTAAGGCCGTCTCCAAATGTTCCAAAATGAAAGGGCCTATAGGAGACAAGCCATCAGTAAACTTGCCTCTGATTCAATATCTCTTTATACAAAAGTTATTTGTAAACTAATCAATAAACTTTTTCTTTTTGTTGTTTGTACCTTTAGAACTCTCCGCAGCAGCTGCTGAACCATGAAAGAGCTTTAAATAGAGATCCACCTCTCACGGCCTCTTTCTTTTGCTATAGAACTTAGAAGCCAAGCCAGGCTGTTTCCACTTCAGGCCATATACAACTAATCTTTATGGAAATATTCAGATTGACTAAGTGAACTGGAGGGCTTTCTGTTCAGCAAAATAAGGCAGGTAAATGCATTCCTGCTCTAGAATAAATCACTGGTTTGAAGGCCTGTGTTTTCCTTTCCCCTGCACCTCACCCCCAATTCAGGCCTGAATCAGAGAACTTTTTTTTTAATTTTTATTCTTATTTTCATTTATTTATTTATTTATTGATGTGTCCATTTGTTTATTTGTTTGTTTGTTTTTGCCAGCAGCATTAAAAGAAAATGCCACCTTTCCATGCATTTGAGTTGCATTGACAGGTCTTAGTAGAAAGCACCTCAGCCCTGGACTTGGGTGGGGTTTGTGAGGTTGTTTTTTCTGCTAATAAGTAGCGTGTGAGCTTCAGAAACTCCTTCTTTCTACTCTGGCCCTTGGTTTTCATCTCTGTGAAATAATTAGAGCCATCATTCATGTATAAGTGCTTTAAGGTTTAGAAAGACTTTCCACATATCATCTCATCTCATTTATTTCTTACGACAACATTGAGAGCTAGGTGTTATTATTATCCCTATTTTACAGATGAGGAAATGGAGGCTGAGCAAAATTAAATGAATGGCTTGGGGTCACACCACTAGAAAGTGTCTTAGACAGCATTCAAGCACAAGTCTTTCTGACTCCTAAATCCAACTTTCTATTCACTGGCCTGCATTGCTGCCAAAAACGATAGCTAGCATCTATATAACGAAGGTTTATAAAGCACATTATATTTGTTACTTCCATGGATGAAACGGGAGAGTCATTTTCTTCTTTTGTAAAGCATCGTCTCACTCAATTCTTTCATTTTGGTGAGAAAATAGGCCTACAAAAATTAAATGGCCTGCCCAAGGTCACTTAACCAATTAGCAGAAGAGCAGAACAGAACTGAAGTCTCCTAACTACAGTCTCAATGTTCTCTCTATAGTTGAAGAACTTCAGTAGGTATAACACCTAAGTAGAATGTAGTACTCTGACAATTTCCAACTTCAATTTTTTATTGATTTGCTCCTAACTGAAAATCAAGTAACAAGCTTATTATGAACCTGTCTGTAGTACACCAAGCTCTTGGGTGAAACAGCTGGCCGGTGGATAAGAGTGTTGGGCTTGGAAGAAGGAAGATCTAGGTTCAAATCCAGCCTCAGACACTTTCTAGTTGGGTGACCCTGGGCAAGTCACTTAATCTCTGTCTCAGTTTTCTCAACTGTACAATGGAAATAATAATAGCACCTGTCTCCCAGGATTGGAGTAAGGACCAGATTAGATATTTGCAAGAGTGTTTAGCACAGTGCCTAGTACACAGTAGGTGCTATGTGAGTGAGTGGTCTCTTGTCCCTTATCTCACTTAGCCAGTGTGATGGAAAACGTGTGTCCTCAGTTCACTCTTCCCTGTTCCAGCCACTTCTAGATTTGATATCACTCTGTCTTTCAGAACCCTTGAAGCCACTTTGATCTAGTTGCTTGCCTCATCAGGATAAGGGATCATTCTTGCTTCCTGCTCTATAAATTGGGGGAACCAAATCCCAGAGAGAGGAAGTACCAACCAATCATTGTCAGTCAACAAATATTTATTACTACTATGATTTACCTAAGACCTCACAGTAAGTCAGTAAAAGAGCCAAGGTCTACTAAGAACAGCCTAGAACAGCACTTTGTATATTGTAGGTGCTTAATAAATACTTGCTGTCTATTTATTGAATGGACTTCTAAGAAGGCAGAATGCCATATAGCCCCTTCTCTCATAAAGGAGAGTGGGAGAGCAGTCATGCTCCTTTGCTCACCTTATCTAGATGACTGGCCATACCATTCTCATCTTTATGTATGATAGGAAGTAGGTAAGAGATTTTAAATCATTTGGTTTATGAATTAAAATATTAGGGAAAAGGGTGCCCATCAATATACTAGCTTGGCTATTTATCATTGTAAGCCTTTCTTAAAGCCAGGCCAACTTCAGAATTCAGAATATACATTAAAAGCCAAAGGCAAATGAAATTAACATACCTAGGGAATAAATTAATGCCAGTCTAGGTGAAGCATTGGGAGGCATTCCTATCTATTGTCCATTGAAAAGTCCTCCAAATCCAAAAAGACTGAGGAGTGGGGAGAAAATGTATGGCAAAGGACAATGCAAAGAGCATTGGATTCAGTTAGAGGAGCTGGTTTTGTCCTGGTTCTGCTGGAGAATCCCGAGTGGAAAGGGCTTTCTAGTTAGCAAGTCCGACATGGCTTAGATCAGGAATCCTCTCTGCACCATTAGCCAGAAAGTAGCCAGCCTCTGCTGATTATCTCCATTTGATCTTGGATGTAATTCTTATTTGTACATAGTTATTTGCATGCTTTTCTCCCCACTGATTTGTAAGCTCCTGGAGAATAGGGACTGTTTTTGCCTTTCTTTGTATACCCAGTGCTTAGTAACACTCCCAGGCATGTAGTAGGACCTTAATAAATGTTTGTTGATCAATTTTGATTTGACTCTGGCTAAAACTCTTCAGTGAGGGGAAAACATTTTACCTGCCAAATCAACCCAGAGCTCCAACAGTCTGTAAGAATTTGTTTTGTTTTGTTTTTCCTTACGCTCATGTAAAATGGATCAATGGACCTAGGAGGCAAAATGCATAGAGATCATTGGGCCTGGACCTGAGTTCAAATCCAGTTTTAGACACTTAATAGCTGTGTGATCCTAGGCAAGTCATTTAACCTCTGCCTGCCTCAGTTTCCTCAACTGTAAATTGAGGATAATAACAGCACCTACTTCCCAGAATTGTGAGGATAAAATGAGATAAGATCTGTAAAGTGCTTAGCACAGTACCTGGCACAGAGTAAGCACTTGATAAATGCTTATTTTTTTCCTTCCTTTCTAACACTGCCTTTCTATAATTTCTAGTAATTGCTTCTAGTTTTGTTTTCTAGAGCTGGAGCAGAAGAAGTCATTCTCTCATGAACTCTCCTCAATCTGTAACATTCAATATAATACTAATATCTACCACACAGTGTTGTAGTGAGGACCAGATGAAGTGATAACACGCAGAGGGCTTCTCAAACTTTCAGGTGTTATGTGAAGGAATTATTATGATTATCCACATATAGCCCTTCAGACGTGTGAAGGCAGCTGCTCTGACCCCACTAATCCAACTCTTGTCTAGTCTAAACATTGTTATTCCTTTAAACCAATCCTTCTATGACTACTCACTACCTAGATGACCTTGGAAAAGTCACCTAACTTCCTAGGATCTTTTTGTTTATTTGTTTGTTTTCATCTATAAAATGAGAAGGATTTACCAAGACATTAAAAATACAACTCCTGTGACTAACTCATGAAAGGCCCAAGATACTGACTTTTTTTTTAACATGATCATGCAGAGATGATTACATAGAACAGTACCTGGCCTTGAAAGGCATACTGTGGATTTCCTTTCACTGTATTTTTTTTTTCTTTTCCTTTTCCTTTTCCTTTTCCTTTTCCCTCTCCCTCCCCCTCCACACAATGTTTTTGGAGTTTCCACTTTACTCAACACTTGGTGACAGTGGCTGTCCTTAAAACAAACACTTTGTGTGTGGTGTAGTCGATCATTGTAAGCTGCTCGACTCCGCAGCTACAGTGATATAAATGGATCCCCACACAATGGGATGGTGATTAATGGTAGGAGAACTCAGAAGGCACAGTGGTTCCTGCTCTCCCTTCTGCAGTTGGCATTCACCCCACTCACTCAGCCACCGCACTAAGGGATATATAATAGACATGGGAAGACCTATAAAAGTAACATCTGAAACTGCCGTTGAGCTGAGTATTGATTTATTCATTACGATAAATTTTTTGTCATCACTCGGCAATTGCTCTATCGTGGGAAGAATTGATGTCTGTGGTTGGAAGCAAGGGCCTACTGTGCAAAACTTTTTCCCCCTTCTGTAATTTCCTGTAACTCTTCTGAAGAATCATTATTCCTTATTACATGGCTCTGGCATGCCACCTATTTAGATAAATGCCTGAACAAGTATGCAGTAAATATTCATAGTTGCTCATGTGTCAACAATATATGTTGCTAATTAGATAATTTAGTGGTTCAAATAAATAAATAAGAAAATAGAAGTACACCCTGGAAAACAGTAGAGTGCAAAGGATTCTAATTGTGTGCCCATCAGCAAAACAACAACTTTCAGGTCTTTTCAAGCAAATCATCTCAGACACTAGATACCAACTCAGGGTCCACAAGGATGCCTGTTTACTACCAGCACAGTCTTGACTCAGTCATTTAACCTAATGGGCTTTACTTTCTTCACCTAGAAAATAAGGGAAGATGATTGGAGTCAATGATCTGTAAGGGGCTTTCCTGTCTGAAATACCTATATATAAGCTACAGAGGTTGTCTGCATGCAGTCAAGCAAATGGACCCTTTGGGTGGACAAACCATTTGTTATTAGGGCCATTTTTTGCAGTTTAATTAGTCTTTCTCAAGCATGTCTACCAGAACTCATCTGGATCCAGAGGAAGTAGAGATTGCTGGACAGGTGTATGTCTGGGGGCAGGGTGGGTGGGTGGAATAAAGTAAATACTTATAGAGGTTCTCCATTATTATTTTTAGGGCTTCTTTATAAAGGAGGAAGAGAGGGAGAATGAAAAAGGAGATGTAACAGGAAAAGAATAGGACTTGGCATTAGAAGACATACATCTCTATGTGACCTGAGGCCGGTCACTGTCTCATTTGACTTCAGTTTTCTTAGCTCTAAAATGAGGATATTGGACCCCTTCCTTTTTGGCTCTAATATCCCAGGATTGTCTGAAGAAGTGGTAGAAGTGGAGAGAAAAGAGAAAATGGAGGAAATTGGGGAGGAGGGAATGTCAAGAGAAACAGGAGAAGGAAAGAAAAAAAATCAAGAGGAAGAGGAGAAAATTTGGGTCTTTGAAATTATAATTATCCTGACTGATTGCCAAGGTTTTACCATATTAACCAAGTAATCTGTGTAGACACCTGATCCAATGTTTCTATGACTGCAATAAAACAATGACACTTATAATATTAAAGACTACTTTTGTTATTATAAAATAATAAGATTTTCTTGAAGATCTCAAGAGACCTCAAGCTCTGGAAGTGGGTGTTACTTTCCCCAGGTTCCATGTGTTCCATTTGTGAAAAATCAGTTTTGCAAATAACAGATGGAGTTCCCATCAGTGAACTCCACCCTGAATGAGCTAGAGTGGGGGGTAAGAAGGGAATAAACATTTATATAATGCCAGCTATGTGTCAGGCAATATGCTAAGTGCTTTACCAATATTATCTCAACTGATCTTCACACCAACCATGTGAGGTAGGTGTTACAAATGAATCACAAAAAGAACCAGTCTTGGTGTTTCATATATACATTAATGCAATCTTCTATGTCTTCCAAGCAGGTGGAGGGATGGGAAGATAGGGAGAACTCTTGGGAAAAACTCACATGGGAGTGGGGAAACTTTTTGTCCACTATTTCTTTTTGACATTCTATTCATGGTCAGCCTGAAGATCTATTACAAATTCTTGAGGCTAGATTTACCCCAAATACAGCTAAACTGCCAATTCCTTCCCAATGGATTGGGGTTTCTATCCTTTTGGGTTTCTTTCCTTTAGTGTCTAAAACTCAAATACACCATAGGTAGGCCACAATTCCAGTACTTCCTGCTCAGTAGATTACATCACATCACATCATATTTCTCTAATTAAGTTCTACCCACAGTTCCTCAAGAATACCCCAAGACTCCCCACTCCATGTGACTCATCATCTGCTTAATTTCTTCTTTGCTTTCTAAGTCTGTGCCTGCTGATCTGATCCCAATATCCAGTCATAAGTTCCTAAAGTGCTGATACCTTGAGTGTATCGCCAATGAATATTCACTCTTCTGCCTCTCCATTTTTGGCCATATGCAGCAAATAATTTTGATGGAGACTACCTTATAATATTATTTGAAATGCAGTTTTCTTGCTTGTACTCCTCTCCCATTCTCATTTTTTTCATCATTTCTCTTGAGATCTTTGAACTTTTGTTTCACTAACTTTTATTGTTTTGTCTCATTCTGTAAAGTAATCCTAGATAGTGAGGGGAAGTAGTGAATAGAATGACAAGCATAGAATCAAGAAGACCAGAGTTCAAATCAAGCCTCAGACACTTACTAGCTGTGTGACCCTGGGCAAGTCACTTAACCCTGTTTGTCTCATTTTCTTCATCTATTAAATGAGCTGGGGAAGTAAATGGCAAACCATTCCAGTATCTTTGCCACAAAACTCCAAATGGGGTACCAAAGAGTCAGAAACAACTGAACAATAACCCAATGTAATTTAAATAGTACAACACTAAGTTGCTAAATTAAGGAAGATAGTGTCATCATTTTAGTATTTTGGCATGGATCAACTGTGAATAACAAATGTTTCTCTAATATTTGTCCTCCTTTATTTCTCTGAAGAATATCTTATAGTTGTATTCATACAAGTCCTCACTGGGTCTTGGTAGGTCGCCTTCACTATGTTCAATTCACTTTGTAGCTATTTTTAATAAGTTATAATTTTCTATCTGACTCTCTAAGTACTTTACATAGGTCTGTGTTGGTCTGATTATATTATTTTCCTACTCAATAAACTCTGGTGACTCCCCATTGTTCTAGCAAACAATATTAGCATCTCTATTTGGCTTTTAAAACCCTTCCCAAGCTGGCTCCAATTTACATTTCTTTTATTATGCATTATTCCCCTTTGTACACTCTACAATTCAGTCAAATTCCTGAGCTATTCCTCACCTGGTACTCTGTCTTCCATCACTGTTTTTATACTTGTTGTACTCCAATCCTGGATGCATCCCTTCATTACTTCTGCTACGATCATTTGTTTCCCTCAAAACTCTAAACACCACCTTCACCATTCTATACCTCCCTAGTTACTAGTAGCGCCTTCTACCCCCAACTTAACTTTTATTTATTTTGTATTTACTTAGTTAGATATGTACAGGTTGCCTCCCTGATAGAATGTAGCTCCCTGAGGGCAGGAACTCTTTTATTTTTGTCTTTCTCCAGTGCCTAACTCACAGTAGGAGTTTAATAAATGTTTTTTGATTTATTAATTTGCTGGTTAGAAATTGCTTTTATTAATTTTTCATTGATCTTTATGCTTCTCTAAGTGAAGGATCATATATCATCAGGGAATAGAGATAGCATTGCCTCTTCTTTGTTTTGTTTATTTCCTCAATTTCTTTTTCTCATCATGTTGCTATATTTAACATTTTTAGATATATATCAAACAATAGTGGTGACAACAGACACCCTTACTTGACCTATTATCTTATTGCAATGGTTTTTGGTGTTTCTCAATTACAGATACTATTCATCATGCTCAGCAAATGTCCAATTATTTTAATTTTTTGTTCTTTTAATATAAATGAGTGATGTGTTTTCTCAAAGCTGTTCTGCATCTATTAATGTAATCACATGTTCTTATTGATTTTGTTACTTATATGCTCTATAAGGTTTATAGTGTTCCCTACTGTACCATGAAGAATGATGAAAGATGATTTCAGAGAATCCTGTATATTATGAACTTACACATAGTGAAACAAGCAGAAGTATGAAAAAATGTATATAAGGGTAACAATGTTGTAAAGAAATACAACTTTAAAAGATGCAATAACTATGATCAATGCAGTGACCCACCATGTCTCCAGAGGATGTATGATGAAGCATATTACCTACCTCTTGACAGAGAAGTGATTGACACAAGGTAAGAAAGAGACATAGAAATCTTGACATGACCATCATATAGATTCATTTTGCTTGACTATGCTTTTTTATTACAAGGTCTTCTCCTTCTCCTTCTCCTCCTCCTCCTCCTTCTCCTCCTCCTTCTCCTTCTCCTCCTCCTCCTCCTCCTCCTCCTCCTCCTCCTCCTCCTCCTCCTCCTCCTCCTCCTCCTCCTCCTCCTCCTCCTTCTTCTTCTTCTTCTTCTTCTTCTCCTCCTCCTCCTCCTCCTCCTCCTTCTTCTTCTTCTTCTTCTTCTTCTTCTTCTTCTTCTTCTTCTTCTTCTTCTTCTTCTTCTTCTTCTTCTCCTCCTTCTCCTTCTTCTCCTCCTTCTTCTTTGAAAGCAAAGATAAACAGGATAGCTTGTAAAGTAACATGTAGAATTGATCACATATTCTTTTGAAAAGTAACCAGAATGTAATGAATATTCACAGTTTCAGGTTTTTTTTGTTCTATTGTGTGTATGGAGATGCTCTTTTTGTGTTATGATCAGAAAAATGTATAGTGTTATAAATGTTCAACAATTGTTACAATTCTTGGTATAACACTAGCCAGGTTAAATGAATAGTATTTTGGAAATACTGCTGAAGCCTCTTTGCTAATATTTCATTAAGTATTTTGCCCAGATATTGAGTAATGAAATTAGCCTACAGTTTTCTTTTGCTATTTTATCTCCCCCTGTTTTGGGTCCCAGGATCATATTTGTCTCAAAGATTGTTGTGAGGCTCAAATGAGGTAATATATGGACATGAATCTGTAAAAAGCGCTATCCAAATATTATTATTGTTGTTATTACTTTTATAGAAAGAATCTACTAAGGTGTCTTCTATCTCTCCCCCCAAAAGTATACCCCAAGATATCTTCTATCTTATAACCCCCCCAAAAAAGTAAAACTGTTAAATAGTTCCTATAATGTTTGACAATATATACTTGTAAATCCATATGGATCCAGGATTTTTTTTTTCTCTTTTGAAAATTCATTTACAAAGTGCTTAACTTAAGTTTCTGAAATTGAATTTTAAAGTTTCTATTTTTATTCTATTAATCTCAATGTTTTATTTTTGTAAATACTTATCCACATCATTAAAATTTTAAGTTTTATTTCCATATAATTGAATAGTTCCTAACAATTTCCTTTACTTCCTTTGTATCAACTGTAAATTTCCACTTTTTACTTTTGATTTTGGTAATTTGATTTAGCTTTCTCTCTCTTTAATCAAATTGGCTAATGGTTTGTCTATCTCTTTAGCTTTTTCAAAAATAACAGTTATTGGCTTTTATCAACTCAAAAAATTTTCCATAGTTTTCAGTTTTGTTTGATCTCTTCTTTCATTTTCTGGATTTTTACTATTATATTGATTGTAGTATTTTTTAGTTTTTAGTTTTTAGTTTTGTGCTCAATTAATTGATGGCCCTTTTTTCCTATTTTTGGACAAGTGTTTAGTAGTATAAATGTTTCTTTAAGGACTGCTTTGTATATATCACTAAAGTTTTGGAATATCCTCTCATTTTTAAAAACAAAATAATTGATTTCTATGATTTTTCCCTGTTATTCTTAATTTGGTTAAAGACACCATCATCTTTCTAGTCACTGACTTTGGCAGTCTCAGAACCAGTCCTACATAGCCCTTTTTTTCTCTCTCAACCCCAGTATCAAATGAATTTCCAAGTCTTGTTGATTCCATTTCCATAATATGTTTCACCTAATCCCACCTTTTCTCTTATTCTATATGATTCTGACACTCATAACCTCCTATCTGAACTTCCTCAATAGCCTAATGAGTCTCTCTGCCTCAAGTATCTTCCTTCTTCAAACCATACCTCACAGTTTCAAAAGTGATGCTCCTAAAGCACAGCTCTGATCAGATCATTCATCTTCAAGTTGACTAGCATTTATTAATTGCCTACTATATGCCAAGCACCCTGCTCACAATCTCCAGGGGATCTGTACTTTTCTGGCATCTAAAACCCTTCTTAATGTGACTGAACCTTCCTTCCTTTGACAGGATTATTACATTTTAGTCTTTTCTATGCATTCTGCCTCCTAAGCACACTGGTCTATTTAATGTAACTAGAACAGAGGGTTCTATTTCCCATCTCTGTGACTTTTCCTAGGCTGTCCTTCTTTCACTGAATTCATTCTCTCCTTGCCTCTTCCTATTAAAATCCTTAGCCCCCATCAAAGTTTATCTCAGGTACCATTTCTTGCATGAGTTCTTTTCCTGATTTCCATCGCCATTAGATCTCCCTGACAGAAACTGTTTTGTATTTACCTTGAATATATTTATATTTATTTATTGTAATATAGTATATTTATATATACACTCATGTGTATAAATGTTGTTTTCCCTGATAGAATGTAAGTTTTTTAAGAGTAAAGACCTCCATTTTTGTCATTATATCCCCAATACTTACTACTACAGTACCTACCTTATTAAATGTTTGATTGATTATATTGTTGATTATTCATGTATATGTAATTTAGTTTCTATTAAAATCTGAATCCTTTCTTCAAATAGTCATTTTCTATTCTAATTTTGATCATGTTATGGCCTGTAAGGTATGTGTTTCATATTTCAGCTTCTCTGTATTTGTTTATGAATTCTTTATGCCCTAATGCATGATCAGTTTTTATAAAAGTGTCAGAGAAATATGTATATGCTTCCTATGATTTTTATTCAGTTACCACTGAAGTTCTATTATATCTACTCTTTCTAAAAAAATTATTTAGGCCCTTAACTTCTTGCTTGAGTTTCTGATAAAATTGTTTAGGCCTAAAAGGGTCAAACTAAAATCTCCAACAATTTCTATTTTTCCCTATAATTCAATTGAGTTTTCCTTAAATTCTTAGGTATGATGTTATTCAGTGCATACATATTTAATATTTATATCATTACTTATAGTGCTGTTAAGTATAATGTAGCTTTCTAATTTAGCTCTTTTAGCCATGTCTGTTTTTATTGTGGCCAAGCAACTTGGTGATACTATGGATAAAGCACTGGGCCTGGAGTCAGGAAGACTTCAGTTCTAATCTGGCCTCACTTACTATGTGACCCTAGGCAAGTCACTTAACCCTGTTTACCTCAGTTTCTTCATATGTAAAATGAGATGGAGAAGGAAATGAAAAACCACTCCAATATCTTTGCCAAGAAACCCCAAATGGGACCACAAAGAGCTGGGCATGACTGAACAACAATTTTTATTGTTACCTTGTCTGAGATCATAAACACCCCGCATGCTTTTTTGGACTCGGCTGAGGCATAATAGATTCTCTCCAAACTCTTCATTTCAACTCTGCTTGAATTTTCATTTTTTAAGTTTGTTTCTTGTAAACAGCATATTATTGGGTTCTGATTTTTAATACATTTTTACTATCATCTTGGTCATAGTGTATAATCTTTCTAATATGTTGTTGCTTATAGTTTACTTTCAATTCTTGCATCAATGTTTACTAGGAATGTTGGACACAAGTCTTCTTTCTCTGCTTTGTCTCTCCTTCTGGAACAAGTTTTGAATCCAGTTTTCATTGACTCCAAATTCAGCTCTCTATCCACCACTCCACACTGTTCTACCTGAGTGTACCCCAAGCATATGGTAGCCTAACATAGAAAGACACACACACTTCTAAATTGTTACTCTGAAGAAAGCACTTGTCAAATCTATACATCAGCTGTCTTCCTTATGACTAGACAACCATGGCCATTTACATCATTAGCATTGTTTATTATGTTTATAGCCTTCCTTACATTGAACTAACCCTATATTCCTGATATAGACTCAATCAGACCAGTCTAGTTGTTAAAAGAATACTACTCACAAGGAATAATCAGTCAGTCAATAAGCATTAATTAAGCTCCTATTATGTGCTAGGCACTGTGTTAAGTACTGTGGAAACAGGGAAAGGCAAATGGTAGTCCCTGACCTCAAAGACCTCACAATCTAATGGTGAGACAACAAGCAAAAAAAAAAATGTACAAATAAGCTGCTGTTGTTCAGTCATTTCTGACTCTTCGTAACTTCTTTTGGAGTTTTCTTGGCAAACTAGAGTGGTTTTCCATTTCCTCCTCCAATTTATTTTACAGATGAGGAAACTGAAGCAGACGGAGGTTAAGTGACTTGCCCAGGGCCACGCAGCTAGTAAGTGTTGAGGCCAGATTTGAACTCAGGAAAGTGAGTCTTCTTGACTCCAGGTCTGGGACTTTATCTATTGTGCCACCTAGCTTACCCAAATAATTTATATGCAAGCTAACTAGAAAATAATGAACAGAGGAAAGGCATTAGAATTAAGAGGGTTTGGGAAAGAATTGCTATAGAAGGTGAGATTTTAACTGGACCTTGAAGGAAGCCAGGGAAGCAAAAGTGGGAGATGAAGAGAGAGCATTCTAGGCATGGAGGAGATCCAGGAAAATACCCTGAATTGAGAGGTGGAGTGTCTTAGTTGCCAAGGTCATTGGATTGAAGGGAGACTGTTATGTGGTATCCAAAGACTGGAAAGGTAGACTTTGGGGTCAGAGAACTGGAATCCAAATCTTGCCTTTGTTGTTTAATACTTGTGTGACCCTGGCTGGACAAGTAATTTAACCTCTTTGGACCTCAGTTGCCTTTTCTATTAAATGAGTGGTTGAATTAAATGTGGCTCCACTGGCTCATTCCAGTTCTAAATCTATGATCCTACCCTGCCTGCTAAGCCTGCCTGAAGGGGAGAATACATTGTGAGGAAACAGGTTCTTGGTGCTTTTAAGAGTCGAGGACCCTTCTGAGAGTGTGTGAATGGATATATTGTGTATGTGGGTATGTTTATGGTGTGTATGTATGTGTTTATGTGTATATATATATATATATATATATGTGTGTGATATTATATGAGTGCGTATATGTATACGTGTATATGTATATATGTATGTATATATACATACATATACACATATATACCCATACATACACACGTGGATAAATCAATTAGCTAGCAAGGCTTCCTTCCATTAGCTTAATCCTGATGACTTTTTTTTTTGAGGAGGGTGTCATTGCTTAGAGAAGGGTTGCATTTCCTTGATGTTCTTGGTCTTCCCACCAATGAACAGGGAAAACCATTTGTCATCATCAACAGACTGTGTGTGTGTACACATTTTTTTTTTCTGGAACAATCACAGAGTGCACATCAAAGTAAATATGATTTTTAATGAACTGCTATTGGGCTGTGGAAAAGACAGAGCAATGTAAGAATTTAATTTAACCATTACAGTATTCATTCATTTCAATGCAAGTCAAATCAAAACAACAAGTAGGTACTCGGTGGGCTCCTAGATGGTGCAGTGAATAGAGCACTGGACTTAAAGGCAGGAAGATCTGAGTGTGATCCTGGGTAAGTCACTTAACCCCTTTTTGTCTTAATTCCTTATCTGTAAAATGGAGAAGGAAATGGCAAACCCCTTAAGTCTTTGCTAAGAAAACTCTATGGACAATATCTGTGGGGTCACATAGAGTTGGACGTGACTGAATAACTGAACAACAACAAATGTGCTCTGTGCCGGGCACTGGAGATATAAAAAAAATGAAAAGACCTTGCCCTTGAGGAGCTCATATTCTCTTAGGGAACACAAACTTTACTATATTCAGAGGCATGACCCATTTAAAGTGTGGCATGCAGTGAGCTTGGCTCATGCTCTATGTAGGAAAATCTAAGCCCTAGTGGAATTCTGTTGCAGAACATGGAAAGACCCACAGCCTCAATGAGGGATTGCTTTGAAAACTTAGCTCTGGCTTTTTTAGCTTAGGATTCTTAAGGTAGTTTACTCAGAGATTTGTATGTCTGATTTTTTTTAACTTGGCAGCCTCTCCTTGTAATTTAGATTGTACAAGCCCCAAATATTTGTGGTTAACAACAATATGGAATATTAAAGTTGTCTTACATGGCCTAGCCGTGTATATCATCACCTAAGGCTAATGCTCAGTACTAGCTGAGGAGCAAGGAGAGTGAGAATTCCAGGAAACCCTTCCAAAATTTGTAGAATGTCTAGTCTCTTCCCCTTTCCCCCCATTCCCTTCTTCCTCCTCATTCTTTCCCTGCTTTCCTTGTTCTCTTCCATCTTGACCATTCTTTCCCTCCTCTCTTCCTCTTTCTCCTCCTCTCTTTTTCTTTCACTCTTCTTTTTTTCCTTTTCTATCTCCTCCCTTTCTCTTTCCCTCCCTCCTTCTTCTTTCTCCTCATTCTTTACCTTGCTTCCTCCTCTCCCCATTCCTTACTTTCATTTTATATTACCAAAACATATGAAGAACATACTATTCCCCCAAAAAACAAAAGATAAAAAGAATTATATTTTCATAAATCTATTGTAAAGAAATCTTCTAAGAACTCAGGAGAATACACTAAGTTTCCAGAAGTTTTCAAATTGCCTGAAATCGAGCAGAAATCTCCTGGGCCATCCAGCCATGTCACTGTCTACATCCAAACAAAGATTTTCTTCAAGACCTTTCCCCATCTCTTTGGAAAGTCCTGTTTGTGCTATCCATGGTCCTGTTGCCATAAGCTCCAAGAGAAGGGCATTGCTGCAGTTTGCCTAATGCCATGATTCACATTTGATAAGGCAGCTCTTACACAGAATCAGGGACTGGGGCCAGGGCCAAGCCAACTGAGTGGGGGTGAGAGAAAGGGCAAAAGAGAAAGATTATAGGAGGGCTCAGCTGTGGGATCCCCTAGCCTTAACATAATAACACAACAAGTACCTTGGGCTTCTGATTCAAGTTTTCCTATTACAAAACATGTTTGTGTTTTTTGAAATTCAAGCCTGGCCCACCCAGGATCAGATTTTATTATACCTGCCAGTTCACTCCAGCCCATCTAGGATGGATTCTCCTGGCACTTCAGCCACACCCAGACTGTCAGTCTGAGGTCTCTGTAATCTAGTTTAGTCTCTTGGTTCACTAAAATGCCATTCTATAGTTACCACTGGGGGAAAAGAGAGCAGCATATAGAGTCTAGAACTTGAATATCTTGTAAAGGTTCCCATGGAGAAAGGAATGGGAATTGTCTAAACATGGCCTGAAGTGGGAAGGCAAGGGATTGCTTGAAGTCACTTCCAAGTAGAGACTAAATAGTCATGTGTCCTGAATGTTAAAAAGGGGATTCTGGCTCAGGAATAAATGGGGTTAGATGACCTTTGAAGTGCCTTTCAGCTTGGAGAGTCTATGATTTTGTGAAGTTTAGGCCCTTAGATGAACTAGCTGTTGCCATGTTGTCATTGATAAAATCATCCACCAGGTAAGTGGGTAACTCATCATGGGAGACACTCAGGTAAGCCTTTCTCAGCTTTTACTGAAAGGTCACAGAGCTAGGCATCTTGTGTGCCTCCCATTGATAAAGCTGTGTCTAACCATTTCTCCCTGGAACAAGTGCAGGGTGTTGGAGAAACCAACAGTATGCCTAGTGAAGTACTCAAGGATGGAATTGGGGTTGGGATGGAGATGGAGTTTAAGAGTCAGGCGCTAAACTCCTTGAGAAAAGAGGAAGAATGACCTAGAGACTGGTAGATAACTGCAACAAGGACTTGGACCAGGTGACATAGAAGGGTGGAGTAAACCTTAAAAGAAAAGAGATTGTGAGTGCAGTGGCAAAGTGACAGTCTGGAAACAAAAGTGACAGGTATGTAGTATGCCTTCTCACTCTGGTTTTCAGGGGCATGAGAGAAGCAATCAGAACTGGAGAGAGTGGCCAAAGTTACAAGGTTTCCTTGGAAAAGTCAGATTCCTGTTTTAAAAGCAGGTGGGAAAAATGGGATATCAAGAGATCCAGGACAAGATGGAATGTTTTGTTTTGTTTTGTTTTGTTTTTAATAGACATGGGTTCCAGAGGACATAGAAGAACAAGACAGAGGAGGATGAGGAATTTGGAGGGCTCCTCATCCAACCTGAACCTAAACAGAAATCTTCTTGACAATATCACCTGAGGAATGCTCAGCCTTCACCTGAAGACCTCAAGTGAGGGAAAACCCATTCCCCCCAAGGCAGCCCATTCTTCTTTGCTCTAGCTCTCACTGTAAGGAGGGTTTTCTTTATTTCAAGCTTGAAATTGCTTCTCTGTGCCTTCTGCCTATTACTCCTAGTTCAGCTGCTATGGGACCAAGTACAATAGCTGAATAGTGGAATGATCCATCCCCACCAGGAGTGCCCTTATGCACTTACCTTCTCCTCTCATATCTCCCATGGTCTACTGACATCCTAGAATCCATCTGAGTCAGCTGGGTAGTGGGAAGACTTGGCACTATAAGGGTACTTTCCTTCCCTACCTCTTTCCTTCACTCTGGTCATTTGACTATTTATACTCCTTGAACAAGATGAAAATCAAAAATTCCATTCGTTTGGATAAGATGTGGTACTGCCATGTCTTCCTATTCACACTGCCTCCATGCTCTGCTATCCTTTGACCCTATCATCTGACCTACTCATGTAACCTAATGACTTTGGCCTTACCATCTACCCTACCCCCATTCCATTGGGACTTCTAGACCTTTCTGCCAGCATTGCAGTGGAATGTTCTTTTATATGTTTCCTCCTCCAATTAGACCATGAGCTCCTTGAGTACAAGGATCATCTTGTTTTTTTTTTTTCTTTTTGTATCCCTAGAACTTAATACAGTGCTGGATATATCATAAGCATGTAATAAATATCTCTTCATTCATTCATTCACTCACTCATTCAACTTACAGAAGATAGCACTTTAAGAACCTAAAGCCAGTAATCATGACTATTATGACTCCCTCCCAATCAAAACTTATCTTCTCCAAGTTAAATAGCCCTACATCCTTCAACTAATTCTCCCCACTCCCCTTTTTTGAGGCAAACAGAGTTAAGTGACTTGCCCAGTCACACAGCTAGTAAGTGTGTGAGGCTGGACTTGAATTCAGGTTCTCTTGACTCCAGGGCTGGTGCTCTATCTGCTAATTAATTCACTTGAAATATGGTGCTGAGACTCTATACCATCCTAAATGTCTTCTTCCAGATATGCTAATGCTCAGAACTGCACAAAGTATTTCATATAATGAGAGCAAATTTCAACAGGACCATCACCTCCTTTGTGCTGGACACCATACCTCTCTTAGTGCAGCCTAAGAACTCATTAGACATTGTTTGACTGCCAAGTCATACTGTTATTTGTGAGTTCACTTAAGCCTGAGGTGACTTAGTGTATAGCTACCATGGCAAAATAACAACACAATAATAACAACAGTGATGATGATGATGATGATGATGATGAAGTTCCTCTTGGCCACCCTTCCAGAGATAAAGCCTTCTGCCTTTAGCTAGTTTAGTTCTTGGATACTAGTTCATTATTAGCTTCATATTCAAAGCCTCTCTATTTTAAGGAGACCTGCCCAAGCTCAGTACAAAGGGCACAGCATTACAGAATTCAGAGTCCTCTCTACTCCATGAAGACATTTCAGGAGGGCTTCAGTGGAAGACTTCCTCACCAATTCCTTTTATATAGATGAAACACACTTTGCAAGGGAGGAAAGATGATAAGACTGGCAAAGCTCTCATAGCAAACTGACAGGTAAATGCTGGATTTTCTGAATAGCAATACAACACCTTAGGCTTGCCTGCTTTGCTCTGAGCTGCCAGAGGCCCAGCATGGAATAGGGGGCATAATGGCTTATCTGGAGTGAAGAAGCCTTGGGTTTAAATCCCAACTCAGACACTCGTGAGCTATGTGGCTGGGCAAATAATGTAACCTCTCTAAGATTCAGTTTCCTCATCCAGAAAATAAGGAGGTTGGATGTGATGACCTTCAAGGTTTCTGCCAGCTCAAAATCTATGATCCTATGAAATGTCTTAGCACTTTGGTTGTTGTCAAAATGCTTTCCCATGAGCCTGAGGCTGTGAATGCAGCCAATAACGCGTCAGCACTATGACTTCGAGGCAGCTTCAGAGCAGGAATCTTAATGTCTAGACAGTTTAGGCACCTTAGATATTCAGTATTTCTGAAATGCAGATAAAATTCATTGTTTTCTGGTCTGCCCAAGATCCTGGGATAAAAGTAAGCTTGTGAAAGCCATTTTTTTTCTTGTTCTTTCATTACATGACTCAATGAAACACACTGATTCTAGACTACCTTTTTTCCCCCACTTTTTCCGAGGACTACTTAGAAAAGAATACTGATATTCAGCCACCAGATTATTGCTTACGTTGATAAAAGTCTGAGTTGGCACCTCTCCACCCACCACATCTGGGGGGGAAAAAAACTGGTCCAGCTCAGATTGACCTTTCATTCCTGCCACTCCCTTAGCAAAGTAAGAACTTGAAAGTAAGAATTTGAGGGGTCATGGGTACAGCTCAGTGCTGTTATTATGCACAGAGGATCTCTACCCTTAGGTTCTGAGGTTTCACTTCTATCATTACAGAAACGTGACTATAATCAAACTTTCTGTCACTGTACTTTTTATCACCTTTTCTATTTCTGTAAGGCTCATTGTCATTATTTGAAAAATAAGAACACTACCGCTAACACCACCACCACCACTACTACTACAACTACTACTTCTACTATGAGGCAGCTAGATGACCCAGTGGATTGAGCACTGGGCTTGGAGTCAGGAAGTTGTTTAGTAGTTTTCAGTAGTGTCCAACTCTCTGTGACCCCATTTGTAGTTTTCTTGATAAAGATACAGGAGTGGTTTGCCATTTCCTTCTCCAACTCATTTTATAGATGAGGAAACTGAGGGAAATAAGGTTTAGTGACTTACCTGGGGTCAAATTCAATTCCAGCCTCAGACACTTACTAGCTTTATGACCCTGGGCAATTCACTTAACCACTGTTTGCTTTAATTCACTGCAGAAGGAAGTGGCAAACCACTCCTGTATTTTTGCCAAGAAAACCCCATGGACAGTATGGAGTTCATAATCCAATATAGTTATGCTACACAGTATTATATAATAAGTGTGAAAAAGAAAGGTTAACAAATGTACTATGTAAGATATAATAGTTAAGGTTGTTAACTGACCAGGGGAATCAAAGCAAAGAAGGCTTTCTGGAGGAGATTTCATTTGATTTGGGTTTTATATTTATATTTCAACATATATTTATTGAATATCTAGGATAGACACTAACCTATGCGAGAACTAGAGACATAAATATGAATAAGGCATGGATCCACTCAAAGATTGTGCTCCATTCACCCATTAGATTGTAAGCTCCTTGAGGTCAAGGACTCTTTTTCCTCTTTTTGTATCCCCAGAGCTTAGAACAGTGCTTGGCACATAGTAGGTGCTTAATAAATGCTGATTGATTAATTAATTGATTAAAAAACTCACAGTCTAGCTGGGTTAAAACAATTAAGGATGTCATGAGGGCAGCTAGGTGGCAGCTAGGATAGAGGGCCAGGCCTGGATGAGTTGAAATCTGGCCTCAGACACTTACTAGTTGTGTGACCCTGATCAAGTCACTTAACTCCATTTGCCTCAGTTTTCTCATCTGTAAAAAGATCTGGAAAAGGAAATGGCAAACCACTCCAGTATCTTTTTTAAGAAAACTCCAAACGAGGTCAAGAAGAGTAGGACATGACTGAAAAACCACTAAACAAAGCATATGCCACAATAATACAAGAGAGAATACAATGAGGCTCATGCAATGGGAAAGGACAGGAAGATACAAGAAGGAATCAGCTTGTCCACTGTGGTGCTCCCTGGCTTTCAAATAAACTAGCTTTGTGACCTTGAGCAAGGCATCCTCCTCTTGGGAATTCAATGTTCTCATCTGTAAAATGAAGAACACACTTATATTATCTCCCAGGACTAAAGGGAATTAAGCACTAGACCTTAAAGTACTATAAAAAGGGGAGTAATTATCATTACGATCTATGAATATACACCTCCCTTCTCTGACCTGGATGGTGTCAGTCAGCCTGAGAGGGTAACTACTTAGAAATATCCATGTGATTAGCAGATAGAGCACTAGGCCTGAGATTAGGAAGCTCTGAGTTCAAATCTGCCCTCAGATATTTACTTGCTATGTGACCCTGAGCAAATTATTTCACCTCTAACTGCCTCAGTTTTCTCCATTGTAAAATGAGGATTTGGTCAAAAATAAGACTGGATGAAAGGCAGCCAGGTGATTCAATGGATAGAATGTCAGAATTGGAGTCAGGAAGACCTGAGTTCAAATCCAGCCTCAGATATTTACTAGCTGGATGATACTGGGAAAGTCACTTAACCTGTATTTGCCTCAATTTTTAAATGTGATAATAATAGCACCTACTTCTCAGGGTTGTTGTAAGGCTCAAATGACATAATATTTGTAAAGTGCTCAGCACAGTGCCTGGCACATAGTAGATGCCAAATAAAGGTTTATTTCCTTCCTGCTTCTGAATTTCCCGAGCACTTAGGATCCCAACTCCACAAAAGCCTCCTCTGATTTGTCATAGTGTCAAGGTGACTCTGGGTTCTTGAAGGCAATGCCAGCAGAGCTGAAGATCCAGTAGGTTCTATCAAACTGCAAAGGTTCAGAGTATATATCTGATGTTTTTGTTGTTCAAGGGTCAGCTCAGTGTAGTTCAGAGGGGTTCATCTGCAGGTTAGCCATAGGAGAGACAATTGTTACTCCCGATGCTCACTTCATTCTCAGCTCAGTACAGGGCTTCCAGACTGATGGTGAATGCTAAGCCCAGACTATCACTTTATGAGGGGCCCCAGACCTTGCTCATTTCACTCCCATCTCAGTTTAAACTCAGGATTTCTCCTTCTCAACAGCAACTTGTCCCCACACAAGGACCCTCTCCTACCCCTCCCTTTCCGAGCTTCCCTTTCTGTGTTGTCCTCAAATAGAATGTAAGCTTCCTGAAGTCAGAAACTGTCCTCTTTCCATGGATTTGTATTCTCTGCACTTTGGTGCAGTATCTGAAACATAGTAAGGACTTAACAGATGTTATCAGTGTATCTATCATTTACCTAGAGATTGCCACCCCATGCTCTAATAGAGGAGGGCATCCCCACGTAGAGGAAATCATAGATGAACTAAGTGCTGAAATCTTGAAATAACTTCCTAGTCCACTCACTGCCATGCACACACACACACACACACACACATCAGGTATTGGTAACAAAAAGACCAGAACACAATGGAAAATTTGATATAAAAGATCCAGAAGAAATATAAGGAAATCATTAGAGACTAATTATAAGGCACTAATAAAGGTCAAACACTTTAATTATGATACATGAAAATGTTATCAGTATTCTTAAAGCTGTTATCATTCTTAAGGTGGTTTGAAAGAAAGGTTTTGGCCAAGTTGTATATGGTGAGGTGATTCTAAAAAACAAAATTGAGCAAGAAAAGGTATAAAGGAGGAATTATCTTATAAAAATGAGGTGTGAAGAACTGTTGCTGAGCGAAATAAGCAGAACCAGGAGAACACTGTACACAGCAACAGCCACATTGTGCAATGACCAACTTTGATAGATTTAGCTCTTCTTAGCAATGCAAGGATCTAAGACAATTCCAAAAGACTCATGATGGAAAATGCTATCCTCATCCAGAGAAAGAACTGTGGAGTCTGAATGCAGATGGAAGCATACTATTTGCTCTCCTTTTCTTTTGTTGTTTTGTTTTGTTTCTTCTTTCTCATGGTTCCTCCCATTAGTTCTAATTATTCTTTACATCATGACTAATGTGAAAATGTGTTTAATATGAATGTATATGTAGAGCCTATATCAGATTGTATGCTGTCTTGGGGAGGAGGGAGGAGGGGGAGGGAGAGAAAATTTAAAACTCAAAATCTTATGGAAGTGAATGTTGAAAACTAAAAATAAATAAATTATTAAAAATGGGGTGGGAAAGGAAGAACTAATACAGAGGAAACAGATGGTGTGGAGGGCTGATAAGGTTGGAAACTTACTCTCATCTGGGTTGAAGAAGAAACAATGTACATCTGAAGAGGTTTAAAAGTCTTCTGAACTTCTAGAGAGGTGAGAAAACTGGGGGATAGGGTGAGGAAGGGCCTTTTAAAAGAATAGAATAAGATTAGGAGGGTGGGGAGATAAGGGAGGGAATTTTAGAGGGGTGAGTAAAATAAGGAATAAGTGGGTAAGGAGAAAAGATAAAGTAACAGGGACAGGGTAAAAAGAGAGGCTGATAAGGAAAATAGTAAAAATAAGATAGAGGGAAATTCACAAATAGTAATTAGAACTTTGTCAAATCTATAAGAATATGAGTCATTCCCCAATTGATAAATGGTCAAAGGATATGAACAGGCAGTTTTCCAATGAAGAAATCTTAACAATTTATAATCATAAAAATGCTTTAAATCATTACTGGTTAGAGAAATATGGGTTAAAAACCACCTTGAAATGTCATTTTACTCCTACTAGATTGGCTAAAATGATAGAAGGGGAAAGCGACAAATGTTAGAGAGGATATAGAAAAAATGGGACACTAATTCATTGTTTGTAGAATTGTGAAATGATCCAATCATTTTGGAGAGCAATCTGGAATTATGCCCAAAGATTTATTAAACTACCTATACTCTTTGATGCAGCAGTATCACTGCTTGATCTATTTCCAAAGATGATTAAGGAAAAAGGAAAACAATGTATGGGTTCTAAAATGTTTATAGTAGCTCTCTTTGTGGTGGCAAAGAACTGGAAATTGAGAGGATGCCCATCAATTGGGGAATTGCTGAACAAGTTGTGGTATATGATTATGATAGAATACTACTATGCCATAAGAAATTACAAACTCAATGATTTTAGAAAAACATGAAAAGACTTGCACAAAATAATGAAGAGTGAAATAAGCAGAACCAAGAGAACATTGTATACAGTAACAGCCATTTTTTTTAAGAATGATTTTGAGGGAATAAGTTATTTTGTCTATTAAAAATACTCAAATTAACTTTAAAGGACATAGGAAGAAAGACATTTTCTGCATCCAGAAAAAGAACTGATAAATGGAACTATGTATAGAAGAATTTTACATATACATACATATATATGTATGTATGCATGCATGTATATTTGTGTCTAATAGTACTCATCTCTAGGGCAGGAGGGGAGAGAAACCAAAGAAAAAATTATGTGATAGTTTTGTTGTATATTTGAAAGAAATAGCAAGTTGTACAGAGTAGATTTGCAATTTCATGTACAATCACCTTTTTCCAATTGTACTTTGATATGAAAATGCTTGTTCTATTCTATAAATTAAAAAGAAAAGAAAAAATTATGATTACAGATTACCCAAATGGCAATGGAAATTAAAAAAAAAAACATACACACATTCACACATGCATGCACACACATAAGCACATCCATAAAACAAAAGCTCAGAAGAGGCAACAGAGACTTTCCTGGGATCAAGCTCCTAGTAAGTGTCAGAGTCAGCAATGCCTCAGCTTAAGTCTTGGTTCTATGTCCAAGGCTCCTTCAATCAGATTCCAGCTGCCTTTGGAATGGTGAGAAACCACCTTGCTTCACCCATTGAAATGGGGGCCTGTCCCTGGACTCTGGGTTCCATGACACAGAGCCCTGACTTGCCTCAAATTTGGCTAAATAGCATCTAAGCACAGGTAATTGAGAGAAGAGAAAAGTCTCCTAACATTTAGAGCCAGAAAGATGGGAACTCAGAGACCAACTCCCCCAACCCATTTTAAAGGAGGGGAAAAATGGAGAAGGTGAGAGGGGAAATTCACTGCCTAAATTCGCACACCAGGATTGAAATCAGGTCTTTTAGCACCCAATCCGACACTCCTTCCACTATACCACATGACCAATGGTTAGCAGGAAGCAAAAAGCTTATGGAGGCATCAGAATTCATGGAAAATTTTTGGTTTTATAGCCAGAGAAGTTAAGATTAAACCCCAGTTCTGCCACATGTGTGATTTTAGGCAAAAGCTTTCTCCTTTCAGGGTCTCACTTTTCTCCCCTATTAAAATTAAGATATTGGATTATTTGGATTACCCTTCCAGTTCTGATTGCTATTGCAACCTGGGAAAAGTCAGTTAGCCTTTCTAGCTTCAGTATTTCTCCCCCACCTCTATAATATTAGAAGGTTGACTTAGATAACCCATAAAATTCCTTCTGGCTCCAAAGCTGTGCTCCTACTTCCCTATGACTCTGAGGGAGGAGATAAGCAAAGTTATTTGGCAAAATATTAGATGCAGAGTCAGATGACTTGGCTTCCAATCCCAGCTCCTCTCCTTCCTTTGGGGGACCTTGGGCAAGTCACCCAAACTGGATGAGTCTTACTTTCTTCTGTAAAGTGACAGGGTTAGACTAGATGATCTCTGAGGTACGTCCAGGTCAAGATCATAGGATCCTGACTGAGTCCATCCAAAAGGGGAAGACTGTCAGGCTGACTTCGAAACAAAGATACTAGCAAAGGGCTGGAGACAGATGCTGCCAGAGATTCCACAGGCTTTTAGTAAGGGGTAGGAGGTGCTCTCCCCCATCCCTGTCTTTGAAAAGAAAGCTGTAGGATGATGCTTTATCTCCTCCAAAGCAAAAAAGCCCAGAGCAGCCCCTTTAAACACTATGTGGAAAACCTCTTATGCTGTAAGGGGATGAGAAGCTTTGGGTGAATAAGGGTTTGTGTGTATGTGTGTGTGTGTGTGTGTGTGTGTGTGGAGTGGTGGTGGTGGGGAAAAGGTGCTGGGAGCCTCTCACTTTTCACTTGCCCTCTCATGCCAGAGGCCCCTGCTGGAAACCAAAGGGAACCATGGGGGGGGGGGAGGTCTATCCTTGTACTCACTTGAATTGCATTAGTACTCATTATTTCTGTCCTTTCCCTGAGCTGGATTCTGTTGCTTTTATTTTAAATAAGGAAAAGTGAAATTCATGCACATACACATATACACACGCACATACATGTAGCTATAACTGCATATAGACATGTGCATATACATAGACACATATATAATCTTTAGTGATGTATTTTGGTTTTACATTATAACTATTTACAGATTATTTACATTTCACCGCATAGCAAAGTAAGGGGGAAGGGAAGAAAAATAAGGGAAAAAAAGAAATTTTCATGATCATTTGTTGTGTATTTGGAAGGAATAGCAAGTTGTACATGGTAGATTTGCAGTTTCATGTGCAATCATCTTTTTTATTGTTCTATTTTGTGGAAATGCTTGTTTTGTTCTGTGAATCGAAAATAAAATAAATTTGTAACACAAGAAATAAAAAAGTAAAACAGTTAAGTGTAACAAATAATGCAGCGACCTCATCTGAAAGTACATGCAGAATTTCACAACTCATGTACTCCCCCTATCTCTGCTTAAAAAAAAAAACAAACAAACCTGAAATCTAAAAAAAAAATCTCTTGGAATAAATACGAATTCATATATATATATATATGTTTTAAGCGATCACTAAAAATATCTCTTCTTAAATCAAACCATCTGCACTGGTGGAAACTTTAGACTTTTATCAGGGAAGTGGAATGTCTTTTTCCTTGCTTTATCGTGTCCTCTGGGAAGCCTAGAGAATAGCCAGATCCAGAAAGAAAGGGAAAAAAATACCTTATATACCTCAGTGGAGAAGAAAAAAAGAGGCACTGAGGAACCAGGGTCAGAGCTCATGAAAAGACCTGACCCATGGCCTTCAACAAGCAGGAACCTTGCCAAGGAAGACATATGTAACCATGGGTCTAAGCATGGAGATAGAGACATTATCCAACCTCTGCTTGAAGTCCACCACTGATGGAGAACTCACCACTTCATGACATACCTTGGATAGCCTTCATTGTTAGTGACTTCTGGTATCCAGAAGAAGTTTGACACTTCACAACTCCTACCTGTTGTTTCTGGTCTTGTCCTCTGTGAACAAGCAGACCAGGTTCAATGGTATTTTCTCAAACTGACATGACTTGAATATTGAATGTAAGCTCATCTATCTAGAAAGAGCTGATGAAGTGGAATCATAGAAAGAGCATTGAATTTGGAGACAGAGACCCTGGTCTGCTAATTGTTCCCTATGTATATTTGGACAAGAGTCTTTCTCTCTCTGGCTTTCAGTTTCTTCTTTTATAAGAAGGAACTAAGTGGCATAGAGGATAAAGTATTAAACCTTAAGGTAGGAAGGTCCAAGTTACAATCCTAGTTCAGATACTTGTTGTGTGACCATGGGCAAGTCACTGATCTTCTGCCTGTCTGTTTCAGTTTTCTCTACTGTAAAATGGGGATACCGAGGGTTGTTGTGAGGGTAAAATGAGATATTTGTAAAGTGCTTTGAAAACTTGAAAATGCTATATACATGCTAGCAACTATTAAGAAGGAATTGTATTAAATATTTTTCCAGTTCTGTTTGGTTTTAAAGCCTACAATTCTGCAATTCTATTCGTAGTATTTTCTTCAGTTCCAGGTACCATATTTCTTGAGGACCAAGTCAGAATAGATGCAGAAGATGACCAAGATGGCAACTAGAGGTAGCAGGGGATGGTGTGTTGTAATTGGAGTTAAGATTTACTGAACCTACCCTTACTAGAACTCTGATCCTGGGCAAATCTCTAAGCCTTTCTTTAGCCTCAGTTTTCTCATTTGTAAAATGGAGATAATAGTAGTCAATAAATAATGAACATTTCTGAAGGGTTTATTATGTGTCAGGCACCATGTCAAGTTCTAGGGATACAAAGAAAGGCAAAAAAGTGGTTCTTGCCCTCAAGGAACCCATATGCTAACAGGGGAGACAACATGCAGACAACTATGTACAAGTAAGCTACAACAGAGTTGTTCTTAGAAGGTTGTTGTTGTTTATTCTATGTTCTCAAAGAAGACTCATGACATCAGGGAGGTGATGCCACGATTTTCAAGTGAATTGGATTTAAATGAGAAAAGGCTGTGCAAAATCACCAGCCTCACTTTCTCCTCTGGAGCCATCTAGTTCAGTGGCCAGACATAGCTCAGGATGACTGGAGACGGCCCCCTCGTGGAAGGCAATCTCAGAGGAAAGGCACTGTTACTGGAGTTGGGGCAGGGAACCAGACAAATCATCTTACAGAAAGTGAGATTTAAAGAGGTACAAGGTGGTGGAAAGAGAAAGCATTCTAGACATTGAAGATGGACAGTGGAAAGGCAGTTATCGCACCTACCTCATAAGGGTTGTTGTGAGGATAAAATGAGATAATATATAAAGTGGTATACAAACCTCAAAGTTCTGGCTGCTATTATTACTATTACTATAATTGTTATTGTTGTTATTATTATTAGACTGGAACCATGCCACCTAGATCAGCTAAAGGAATGAAGAATGCTTTGCCTGAAGGCAAAGACAACTCTGGGAGACATGATAACTGTCTTCAAGTATTAGAAGGAAGAGGGATCAACTTTGTCCTGGTTGACTACAAAGGACAGAAGTAGAAATCAGTTAGAAGCTACTGAGGGGTCCATTTTTCTGGATGCTAAAAGAACCTCCTAACAATGACTTCTCATCACAGGACAAGTAGGCTACTCAAGGGGTAGTAGGTGTTGTGAATAGAGTGGAGCAGTCAATATGGTCCTAGGCCTGGAGATAGGAAGACTTGAATTCATATCCAGCCTTAGATCTTACTAGCTGTGTAACCCAGGGCAAGTCACTTGACAAGTATTTGCTTCTGTTTCCTCATCTATAATATAGAGACAATAATAATTCATACTTCCCAGGGTTGTTGTGAGGCTCAAATGAAATAATGTTTTTAAAATGCTTAGCACAGTGCTTGGCACATAGTAGGTGCTATATAAATGATAGATATCATCATCATCATCATCATCATCATCATCATCATTATTGTGTTGTGTTCCCCATCCTTAGGGGTCTTCAAGTAGACAATGAATGACAACTTTTAGGGTGCATTATAGAGAGAATTCCTTTTCAACTATGCATTGGATTTCTGTAGAAGGCCCCAGAGGTCCCTCTCAGCTTTAAGATTCCATGATTCTCTTAAGAATTCTTGGATTGGCTTAAAAACTGGGCAAAATTAAAGAAAAAAAATGAAAGCAGGGATGGACTTAGTTAAAACTGGGAAGTAGACTAAGTTTTCCTCTTGCCTTTGGGAACCTTTTTCACTTTAAATGCTACCCTAACTTGGAGGTTCCCCCTTCTTTTTGCCAGTTTTCCACCAAGGCTTCCCCCCAACTCATGCTCTTTCCCCTTCACCTGTTTTTCCTCCTTTCTTATCTGCCCTTTGAACCTCACCATAGTCTGTGCCAGTCATGAAAACTAATCTATATAACCACTCCCAGCTGAGGTGTCAATGGGTGGTTTTTACTTTTCCCCAAAGTTGTATTTTATTTTACAGTAGCCTCCAGGAATCCAGAAGCCTGACTCAAATAGAGGGATGGATTTCAGGCAGGCTGGGAGGGAGTATATTTTGTGGCCTTTCAGAGCCCTCCAAATTATACCATGGAAGTTTCTGCCTGCTCTGTATTCCTTTGCATGGGTCTGGCCTTCTGTGGGGCCCATCAATGAACCTCAAAACAAAAACAGAAAAGACTCAACCAGAAGTCATAAAAACAGGGTTAGGCCTGGCTCTTCTATCTGGCTTTGGACAAGTCTTCACCCTTTATGGGCCTTAGCATCTTATAAAATCTACAAAAAGGCAATGGTTAGAATAGGTGACCTCTAAGGTCTCTCCAGTCCCTTCTGTTGTTTAACTGTGACTGTAAAAGACCCACAGATTTTAGATTCTGAGAGCAGATAGGTTCTTCCAATCTGGAAAATACCAGAAGCCTGACCAGCCAGAATCAACCAACACGTATTTCTTAAGTATTTACTATATGCTAGCACTATGTTAATAGCTAAGGATATGATGAGAGAGGACATCCCTGCCCTCAAAGAGTTTACATTCTAAAGGGGAGAGATAAGGAACCCACTGAAGCAAACTGAAATTCATTGAAAAGAATTGACTTGCTTAAGTAACTGACAAGGTCGGTAAGTAACAGGCAGTATTACTTACATGCAGTAGGTAGTATTACTTCATGTACAGGTGTGTACAGGATACCTACAGAGTAGATACAAGGAAGGCAATAACATCTCATGGTGAAGGTAGGAAGAGAAGGACTGGAAAATCTCACTTCCAGCCCAGGCTTTGAAAGTCTGCCTTTCTTTCATAGACTCATGCTGAATCAGGTTATAATCAACTTTTCATAAGTGAACTTCTGTAACTAAAAAAATGTCAGGGAGAAATAGCCACAAAAGGTTTCATAAGAACTTAGGGAGATTCCCTGGAGGTTGTGGGGGAGAAAGAGAAACAACTGACTCCAAAGATAAAGAGTCTCCAGTCTCCTCTCTTCTGTGTGGGGGCGGGAGAGAGGAGGCCACTGGGGTCTCTAAGGAGGCCTTCACTGCCATTCCCTGGCTCCGAGCCAAGGGCAGAAATTCCCAGCACTGGGTTGGAGACACCCCAGGGCCCTGCCAGTTATCTTCAGACCAGAGTTAACAGTCTCAAAACCAAATGCATTTTAATTCTCTCTCTCTCTCTCTCTCTCTCTCTCTCTCTCTCTCTCTCTCTCT
>NW_020954556.1:60432843-60511819 GCF_900497805.2 Vombatus ursinus
TCTCTCTCTCTCTCTCTCTCTCTCTCTCTCTCTCTCTCTCTCTCTCTGTCTGTCTCTCTCATCTCTTTAAACTACTTCTGTGATATAAACTGGTCACTTTATTTAAGTTTTTGAAAGATTCTAGGTAATTCCTAGTAAAGCTTTACAAATTCAAGCTAAGAGAATGGCTTCACCTTTCAGATTGTATGAAGAATGAGATAGAGACAATTATTTGGTAGAAATCCAGGCCTCAAGCCAGCCAAATTCAAGTACAGATAAAATGGACACTGAGCTAGCTTTAGTCTCGACTCAGATTACTTCTCATTAATAAACAAAGAAAAACTTTTTTTTTTCCCCAAGAATTATAGAATGTCAGAGTTGGGAAGGACTGTACAGATGATCTTGAATAATACTCTTAGTTAAAACTGAGGAAACTGAGGCCCAGAGAAGGGAGGTGTTTTCCTGAGAGTCCTATAGCCATCTGGTAGCAGAGTCAGGGCTAGAACAATAGGTACAATGGCCCCTGGGTAAAATATTCTTTCTTTGTGATGTTTAAAAAGTTTGAGGGACATAATTTCTGGGTAACTAGGTATTTTATTAATAATGCTAGCATTTTAATAAAGAGATCTTTGAATGCCAAAGACCCTCAGAGCAATAGCAGCCAGCTCAAGGCTTATATGGCCTCGGAAAAGTGGATGTTCCTTTTTTTTTTTTTGTGGTTTTTCCCTTTTGTTCTGCTTCTTCTTTCACAACATGACTAACATGGAAATATGTTTACATAATTGCATACGTATAACCTATATCAGATTGCTTGCTGTTTTGGGGAGGGGAATGGGATGGAAAAAAATCGAAACTTAAAATCTTGTAAAAAATGAATGTTGAAAACTGTCTTTACATATAGCTGGGAAAAAAATAAAATATTTACTAAAAAAGAAAGGAAAGTGGATGTTCCAGAAGACTGCAATCAACTCTGATTGGTTAACAAGTAATGAGAGAGAATGACTATTACAATGAAGGGCTGGATTTTTTCTAATGAACTTTGATTATGTCATTTACTTATAAATTACCCCCAGCCTGGGGGAAATCAAAACAAAGAATCTACATCCTCCACCCAAGCCTGAGAGTAGAAGAAAATGCTTCTCCTAAAGGAGCTTCACCTAAAATTCCTTTTAAGGTTGGGTGGGGACTGACCAAGATTGAGGAGAATTCATTCAGTCTCATTATTAGTGATGTCCTTCAAGAGACTGAACTTTGAAATGAGGACTAGAGAAAAAGGAGGAGCTCTGGATCTCCCCAAATCATCGGTTATTAATAATTATTTCGCTCATCCACCGTGTCTTGAGAAAACACATAAACAAAATTAAATTTCCTATAGCATTGAATGCACTTCAGTTCTCATTCACTCTGACCTCTCTACAGCTTTTGACATTGATGAGCGCCCTTCCCACTCCTTGGAGACACTCCCCGTATCCTTGGTTTCAGAAGCACTCTGCTTTCCTGGTTCTGCTGCTACTCCTCTAACCACGTTTGTTTTTTTTTTCCCCCTCTTTGTTTTTGGATGGCTCCTTGTCTTTTTCCTAATTCAATAATATGGGTGTTCCTCAGGGTTCTATTTTACTCTCCCTTCTCTTCTGTGGGTAATCCCACTCACCCTACCCCCCACCCCAACTACTACCTCTATGCAGAAGACTCCCGAATCTACATCTCTAGTGGTGATATCTCTTCTGAGCTCTTCTAGACTCTTGTGTCCAACTTTGTAGAGGACTTCTCCACTTGTTTGTCGCACTAGTATCTCAAACTTGACATGTTCCAAACTAAGCTCATTGGCAGTATAATTCAGTAGAATCAACATTGGAGTTAGGGTGGAACCAAGATGTTGGACCAGCAGGAAGCAGCGCAGCAAACTGTCCTTTTAAAAAATCTCCTCCAAACAGATCTAGAAAATGTGCCAGACTGAATTCTGATGGGGGAATACAGAAAAAGTCATAGTGAATCATTTGATTAGCTCAAGCTCACCTCTGTAGAGAGAGAAAGACAGAGAGGTCTAGGGACATAAGGTCTGGCCAAGACCACACCATGCATTCCAGCACCCAAGAAGAAGCTGTGCACTATGGCAAGAGAATGTCCCAGACCCATACAAGGGGGGCACCGCACACATGGTGCAGGAACAGGTACCAGCTGGCAACCTTCACACACATTACCCAATTCTGGGTGGATAAGGGGAGCTGTGCACTCAGTGGTGGCATTCCAGGGTAGGCAAACTCTGCATGATATACCAAGAAACAAATTCAGAGGTAAGCAGCAATGTTGTGGCTTAGGACCACCTCCACTCCCAATCCTTCCCGTACCATGAGCAAAGTAGAGCAGGAAAGTAAGGGAAGGAAAAAGGAAAGAAAGAAGTAAGGAATGAAGGATACTACTCTTGGAGTTAAGAGAAAGCTTGGTTTGAATCCATCCTCTGACACTTACCAACTCTGTGACCGTGAGCAAGTCATTTTATCTCTTGAACCTCAGTTTCCTAATCTGTAAAATGGAGATGATAATGCCTACTTCCAGCTTCTAGCCCAATCTAGAGATTGCAGAAGAATAACCAGGGCAGGAATCCCAGAACAAAAGAAAGCCTACAGTTCTGTCTTTCTAAATCAGAAAGAGCTTTCCATCTGGCTGACAGGGCTTGAGTACAACATTCTCCTGTTGACCAGCTAGAAATTCAGGTTAGGAACCTGCAGAGCTTAGATGAAGGGGGTAGAAATGAAAATTTGCCCTGGATCAGACCACTTTGGGAGCACTGGAAGCTTGTAGGTCTCAAGCCTGTTCTTAAGATCCTGAAATGACACAACACTCAATACCCCAAGAAAGCAACAATGATAACCAAATCTTCCTTCAGAAGTGCACAGATCCCAGTGCTAACATCAAATCTAAAGTCAGAAAATAGGATGAAGAATGAGTGCACACACAAAAAAAGAATCCCACTGTAAAGAATTTTTATGGTGTTAGAGAACCTCAAAACACAGATGCAAAAAGAGAATGACTCCAAAACATATGCAAGCAAATTTTCAGAGAAAAACACAATTTGGGTACAAATTCAACTAGAATTCCTAGAAAACATGAAGTAAGGGTTTTTAAAAGTTAAAAATAACTGTTCTTTCATTAATGAAAGGAGATCACTTGAGGGGAAAAAAATCAGAAAAGGAATGAGAGCCAAGGAAGAGAGATAAGGAATCAACAGTCTGGCACAAGAAGTATAAACCTTGCCCAAGCAACAGATTCTTTGAAAAAATAGAATGGATCAAATAGAGACTAATGACTCCTAGAAACAACAAGAAACATTAAAGCAAAATAAAGGACTGAAAAAAAAAGAAAATACAAGATATCACATAAAAATGACCTGGAAAATAAATTGAAGAGAAAGAAATTAAGAATTATTAGACCATTTTAATGCCATTAACAAAGGAAAAAGAAACTAGACATCTTACTTCAAGAAATCATAAAAGAAAATTGTCCAGTTCTCTTAGAACCAGAGGGCAAAGTTCTACATCTTATGATCCTATAAATTCAAATATCAAGATCCATGTCTTCATGGTACTTACAGTTCAATAATGGTTTAAGACCTAAATATAGATAACTATAAGACAATATACTACCATAATAAGTATACAGGAGTAGTACATAGAATCATCAGATTTAGAGTGCTAGGTAAACTTATATATTATCTAGCCCAAAATGACCCTCAAACCCATTTTATATTGCAGGTGAAGAAATTGAAGCCCAAAGAGGAAGGGACTTCCAAAGGTTGAGCAGCAGATGGAGGATTTAATCCTAGGTCCCCTGACTCAAAATCCAGGCCTCCTTCGACTAAGTTGACTTTCCTTTCCCCCCATACCTAACACCAGCATTCTGCAAACAGTACATGTTTACTAACCAAGTGACAAATTGAATTGGATAAATAACCTCTTGAAAAACCAACTTCCACATTAGTTCCCTGAGGTAAGAAAGGTCTGAGAAAATTCACAGGGGCTAAGTGAATTTTTAAGGTGATCTTTGAGCTAGACCTTGAAACAGTATTTCTTTAAGAGGTGTTGTGTGTGTGTGTGTGTGTGTGTGTGTGTGTGTGTGTGAGAGAGAGAGAGAGAGAGAGAGAGAGAGAGAGAGAGGGAAAAAGGAGGAAGGATAAAATAGAGTGGAAAGAAAAATTGTGAAATATATAAATCTCAACCAATTCAGGGCAAGAGTCAGCATCTCCCTGAAAACCCATTTTCTTTGGTAGACAACAGGGAAAAAGTTTCTGTGAACAGAAAAAGTGTCAACATCTATCACCCAAACCACCAGAGAGCTACCAAGGTGCTCCCTGCTCATGGCTCCTTTCTCCCAGATCTTAGTCCTCCTTTCTAGATTTCAGGAATGAAGAGTAAAGCAAAGAGGCCTCTCAGGACAGGCAGCAATCAGTCCTCCTAACTTGGGACTGGAGTCCCGTAATTAGCCAACCAGCCAATTAAATCAGCCAAAGAGATAAAGCTTGGCTAGAGCCTGAGCAAGGTAAGCAGACCTACTCCAAATTATTCCCTTTCCCCCAGACATCAAGCTAAATGTTAATTAACCATATGGGCCCAAAGGAAAGGACTAAACTGCTTCTCATAGTTCCACAAAGGACTGAGCAAAGCCTCAGGGGCAAATTTTAAATGTAGTTTCTAGGAGCATCTAACTTACTCTCCTCCTTTAGAGATGGGCAAATGAAGCTCAGAAAGGGAATGTATTTGTAACCCAGATCTCCTGACACCCAAGTCTAGTACTCTAGTTCTGACTTTATACCATATCATTTGTATAAATGAAATCCAAGTAAGCTTTTGCCCTCCCCAAGGCAAAAGAAATAGAAATGTAGGCAAACTCCAAACGATCAGTGGGCTCTCCCACTATGTCATCTAAGTGTCCCCACGAAGAACTTATAGGAAAACAGTTTAGAATCATATAAGGAGGAAAAGCTGTGTCCTAAATTCATGGTTTCAAACTCAGATAGAAATGGAATCGCTAAATTATACACAGGAATCCTTGTGGGTACATAATGAGTTAGAATACCATATGGTAACATTATCTATGTTTTATTGTATTTGTATTTATTTTATTAAATATTCCTCATTACATTTTAATCTTGCTCAGCTGCACTGGGGAGCATTGCCAGCAGTATGCAGTCCCACCAAAGTGAACATGAACAAACTACTTGACCTCCAAGAGGCTCACTTTTCTCATCTGTCAAATGAGGAGGCTAATTCTATTGTAATGAAAAGAACAATTCTTGATTATTAGATTTAGAGTATTAGATTCAGGATATCCAAGTATGAACCCTAGCTATGCTCCTCATTAGTCATAGGTAATGAATATTCTCTGAACTCACTCTTGTAAGGTCAGCTTCATCTTCACCTTAGAGTGTTAGGGTTATCTCTGAGGGGTCAGCGTCTTTCCCTAATACCTTTGACTTAAGGCTCCATTCCAGATATGATTCCCCGCCAATGTTAGCCACCAGTTACTAACTAGTTTCCCAAGGTATTTACTTCTAAAATATGGCAAGCAGAGAAGTATAAAAATTATCCCTACCTGCAGCACCTCCAGGGCATATTCTAAACTACATCACCTCAATCTCTTGGGAAAGTAGACTCAAACTTAATATAATCTCTACAGAGCACTGGCCTCCCCTGACAGCCTCAGAGGGAGAGGGCCCAAGACCTCCCCACTCACCATTGTCTCTCACTGAATGTTATCAGCCAAGAAGAAGCCACACAAAGAAGAGCCAAAACAAGAGAGGGAATGATTAGGAGGAATAGTATCATTTGAATATAGCCTTCTGGCTCCTCAATCAAAACAGGTTCTTCTTCATGGTGTGGTTAACAGGATGGAACCAGTTATAGAATGTCCATGCAGAGAATCCCAAGTCTTGGTGCAGTTTTAAGCTATCAAATCTTTTGTACACACTCCAAATTCTCTCTAAGATACTCTCATTGCATGTCATCACAACTCTCCCAGATGCAAACTCTGTAACCTCTTCCATGTGGGGAATTGCATCTTAGGAGCTCTGTGCATGCTCATAAAGACTGTGCTCAATGACTAGTCCCTGGTTATATGTATTGCCTGGGACAAACTTTTTTCTTAGCAAATGAGAGCATTAGTGTTTACATTCCATAACTCACAGGGTTGTAGTGTGGACAACCACCTGATTTCAGCAGCTCTGGTACTCTTGATATGACATCTTCCTCCAATGATATAGATCACAGTTCCTGGGCAGTAGATAAGCAATTGGTTTTGTTGTTGTTGTTCATTTCAGTTGTGTCTAACTCTTTGTGAGATTTCTTGGCAAAGATAGTAGAGTGGTTTAGCATTTCTTTCTGCAGCTCATTTTTACAGATGAAGAAACTGAGGGAGAGTTAAGTGATTTGCTCAGAGTCACATAGCTATTAAGTGTCTGAAACTGGATTTGAACTCAGGTCTTCCTGACTCCAGGCTTCGCACTCTATCCACTGTGCCACTTGGCTGATAAGTGCTACAAAGTTACTTAATATATTAAATTATTTTTCTAGGATCACACAGCTACTATGCACCAGAGAAAAAATTTGCACCCATATCTTCCTGACTGTAATTTCAATACTCTAGCCCTTACACTAGGCTGCCTATTTAATTGAAGAGATGAATATTTATTAGTCACCACCTTAAGTTTGAGTACACTCTCTTTAGGGCTAATGTGCCCTCAATGGGAAGAGGGGAAAAGTCTTATAACAACCATGTTAAATTTGAGCCCACTCTTCCTAGGAACTGAGGTGTAGAGGGGAGGGTACTTCTACTAGCCCCCAAAAGTTAGTTTGCATTTACTTTATGTATAGTTATGTTTGTTTATCCCTGTACTTATTCCTCCCTCTCCCATCTAATTTCCTTAAATGCAAGGACTATTTGGGGGGGGGTAAGGAAATTGGGGTTAAGTGACTTGCCCAGGGTCACACAGGTAGTATCAAATGTCTGAGGCTGAATTTGAACTGACGTCCTCCTGACTCCAGGGCCAGTGCTCTATCTACTGTAACCTGAATGCCCCCGAGGACTATTTTTATTATCCCTTTGTATCCCCTGTACTTAATTCAGTATCTGACATACAGTATGTGTGCAATAAGCACTCTTTAAATTGAACAAGATGAAGAAAGAATGGAGGAAGTCCCATAAGACCTCAGGGAGGGGAGAAAAAAAAATTCAGATCTCTTCCTGGTTTATGATTTCAGTAACTGCTTTGAGGTGTTATTGAGTGGGATATACCTCACTGATTCCAGAACAAACAATAGCTTCATCAGCACCATCATGATGATAATAGGCTTTCAAGACATTTGAAATTAGAGAAGTAGCCTCTGAACTTTTCCTGTGTCCTTTCCTTTTATTTCCTGTTAGGAATGATTATAGATATATGAATGCTAAACTTGGAGTAAGGAGACAAAATAACAGAATCTCGTAATTGGAACGAATCTCAGAGGGCAGGTAGTCTAACCAGTAATTCCCCAAGAATCTCTTCTACCACATCTCCAGTGAGTGGTTATTTCATCTCCAAAGGAAGACCAGTGGTGAGAGGTATCCACTTTCATTTGTTCATTTCTTGGAAAAATACTTATTAAGTAATACTGTTGGCCAGACACCAACAAATTCAAAAATAGAGCTTGCTCTCAAGGAGTTTCCATTCTCTGGGGATCAGATAAGGAAATTCAAATATACAAAATAAGTCTGAAGTAATTTTAGGGGATAGAAAAGATTACTGTACCAAAAATTATGAACACTGAAATCCTTCATTCATAATGAGACTGAGCAAGAACATTCATTTATTCAATGAACAAATATATATTAAGTACCTACTATGTGCCAGTCACTATGCTAGGCAATGAGAGTAGAGAGACAAAAACAAAATAGTTCCTACTCTCATTCTACTGAAGGGAAACAACATGTACCCAAATACAAATTATGTACAAACTAATATGGAGAAGGGACGGAAATGGAGAACCAAAGAACGGGAGAGGTCAAGAAAGACCTGAACAGGAAGTAACACTTGAACTAAGCCTTGAAAGAAGCTAGGGACTACGAAGAGAAGGTGATACCCAGGTGAAATAGCTCTAAGCATTAGAAAGTTTTTCCTTGAATTACTTGAAAAATTTCTGGGGAGCTAGGTAGTGCAGTAGATAGAGCACTCGGCCTGGAGTTGGAAAGATCTGAGTTCAAATCTGGCCTCAGACACTAGCTGTGTGACCCTGGGCAAGTCACTTAACCTTTATTTGCCTTTCCTTATCTGTAAAATGGGGACATAATGGAGAAGAAAATGGCAAACCACTCTTGTGTATTTGCCAAGAAAACTACACAGACCAAAAATGTCCATGGAATCACAAAGTTGGACACAACTGAATCCAGATGTGATCCGAAAGCTTCCTGAATCTAAATCTTGTGTTCTATCTAGCACAACACCTACTGGGTCACTAGCATAAAGGAGAACCTACTTGACTATTAGACTGTGAGCCCACTGAGAGGAGGAATAATTCATTTGTCTTTCTTTGAATACTCCATGCTTAGCACAGTGCCTGGTATATAATATATGTTTAACAAATAAATGCTTGTTGACTGACTGACCTTAATGAGTTGAAGTCACCAAGTCCAGATGAATTGCACTATACAGTGCTGGGGCAGGTAGGTAGATAGAGTGGATAGAGTGCTGAGCCTGAAGTCAGGAGGACCTGAGTTCAAATCTAGCTTTAAACTCTGCTGTAGAGAGCACAACTCTGATGGGTTGGTGAAGTTGTTTGAATGCCAAAAGTACGTTTGCTTAAAAAGGCTATTTTCTGGAGAACTCACACAAGGCAAGCACTCATGTGGTGGTCAGAAGAAGTGATACAAGGGCTCTCAATGTCTCTCTGAAGAACTTTGGAATTGACTGTGAGACATAGGCGATACTGGCACAGGACGATCCAGAGTGGCATGCCCGAATCAAGGAAGGTTCTGTATTCCATGAGCAAAGCAGAATTGCAGTAGTTCAAAAGAAATATGAGATGCGCAAATTCAGTGATACCTCCACTCCAAATGTTCATGTGGACTATTTGTGCCCAACCTGTGGTAAGAGCCCTCCATGCTTATATTGGTCTGATCAGCCACAGTCGGACACACTGTGCTTTGACCCCAACATAGTAATGTTATTTTTGTCCTCTTCAAGAACAAAGGACAACAACCATGTATGTGTGTATATACATATACATATATATGTATGTACATGTATAGATGTATACGTATATCACTATATATACACACATACTTATATACACCCTGTGTGCATGCATATATGCATGCATGTGTGCGTGTGTGTGTTTGTGTGTGTGTGTGTGTGTGTGTGTAGTACAGGGGAGGGGAGGGGAGAGAGAGAGAATACTAATCTCAGAAGGAAGGTGCTAACATTAAAAAGGAACAGTAGGAAAGATATCTTGTAAAAATTGTGATTTTAGCTAAGAATTGAAGAAAACCAGGAGACAGACATAAGAAGGGAGAACATTGGACATTTCAAACATGGGGAACAGCTGGTGAAAATGTCTTTGGACAATGGAGTGTCTTGGACATGGAACAATAAGGTCAGTGCCACAATCTTAGAGCACTTAAGGCATACGAAGATTGAAAAAGTAGGAAGGGGACTCATTTAAAAGTCTTTAATAGCAAAAGAGTATTTTGTATTTGATGTTGGGGCAGGAGGGAACTACTGGAATTTGTTGAATAGGGGACTATTATGGTCAGATCAATACTTCAGGAAGATCACTTGGATAGAGTGGAGGATGAGCTGGTATGGGGAGAGCCTTGTGAGAGGGAGCCCAAACGGCAGTCTATTGCAATAGTCCAGGTAGGAAGTGATGCTCCCAGGACTACCTGTCTTACAATGCTGGTCAAAAAGAAAGAGATACAGAAATATCAGTTATTATCATTTCACACGAGTCACACTTGAGAATGCATCACTTTGATCAGTATAGATACATCTGGTACAAGTTTTCCTTTTTATTATCCTCTCATTCCCAATTATAGAATAAATGACTTATTCAATCCCAAGCCATCAAAAATCCCTTTTTCAAAATTAGTTCAAATGACCCGGAGAGTTTAGGACACATTCAAGAAGAGCACATTTTATCAGGAAGAAATGGCTTTCCAATCGTCACTGTGATGGAAATGGTAACAAAGGTCTCCCCACTCACCTCCTTCTGTACCTGGAGACCATGAGCCCTATCTTAATTGCCCTAAAGGATGATGTCTACCCAGGCGGACACTATAAATAATAAATTGGTGCGATAGTAAGACCTAGAACTATTTTGCCAGTTGTCCCAAAAATCTGCTCCAAGTAATTATGAGCCCAGTAGAATGTCTACATTTGTAACTGAATTTTAATTAAAGAAAAAGGTGGTGCTCATTACAGGAAGAAGTGCTGTTTAGGGATTTAAATGCAGGTCAGGAAAGAAAGAAGGTTGAATTTGATTGCTCCCCACTGCTCCCACTTGGACACCAGCAAGTCACTCAATTCCTCTGGGCTCAATTTCCCCTGTTTTTTAAAATAGGGATAATAAAGCAGCAAGAAAGTGCATGAAGATGTTTGGTAAAAAGTAACAAGCAGCCTGATTTTCTTCTCCCAGCTCTGCAGGGCACAACAACTCTCTTTCTCTCTCCAGAGCCTGAATGGGAGAAAATATTCACTCTCTCCTTCATACCTGCTCAGGGAAAGGTATTCTCTGTCCCCATCTAATCTATATTTTCCAAAAGAGCCCAGACAATTAGACTAATAAAATATGATATAGGTGAGTCCTATTTTAAGGAAGTCCAACAGACATCTTCCTGAGATAGAGAGAAGTAGCTTTAAAATGTTCTGTAGTTAAGAAAGATAAGTTGTTCTGATTGTAAAAGAAGAGAAAAGGAAAGGGAGAAGGAAAGGGAAAAGGGGGTAAGAATGACAGGTTGCTTGCTGGAAAGAATGTTGGTTGTGGAATCAGAGGAGCTGGGTACAAATCCTGGATCTACCACTTAAGACCTCTGATAATGATCAAGTCACTTTACCTCTCTAAGGATTAGTTTCCACATCTATAGAATGAAGGTGTTGTATTAGATGACCGTGACCTCTAAAATCCCTTCTAAGGAACTATGGGACTAAGTTGTTGGTGGGAAAGGTCATAGATGAGTCCAGGTCATTCATATATATTCTAGGAAAGATTTTTTTTTTTAAACAGTATAACAAAGTCTTCAAAAATCCAAAGAGAAATAACACAAAAGACCATATTTAAAAAGAAAACACAACAAAAACAAATAAAAAAAAACTGAAGGCACTGGGAAAAGGTCTTTCCAGGAAAATCATTACCATTGCAGGTTAAAAAAATAAAAAGCTATAAGTCTTTAAGAGCTCAGATCTGAGATGCTCCATGGGCACCTGAAACCTGCAACACTATACACAAGGGGAGCAAATCCTAGAATTCACTCACAAGGAAAGTTCAAGAGAAAAAAAAAGTAGGGGTAATAACATGCAAGTAGATCACTTCGATTTCTGATCACTAGTATTAATCTCCTTTTTAAAGAGAATGAGGGAGGAAGGAAAGAGAGAAAAAAAGTAAGAAAATGTTATGGAGAGAAATAAACAATTGACAATCATAGCTATGAGTGTGAATGGTAGGAACTAACAAGAAATGGAAGAGGATATAGCAGAATGGTTTAGAAAGCAAAATCTAACAATATTGTATTTACAAGAAACAAACTTGAAACCTATAGAATCATATAGATCTAAAATATGAGTATGAAACTGAATTTATTATACTTTAAGTCAACTCAGAACTAAGGGGTAGAAATCATGTTCTCAGATAAGAAAACAGTAAAAAAAAAAAGTAAAAAAAAGTAAAAAAAGTAAAAAATAATTATAAGAAATAAACTGCATTATCTTTAAGAGAACCCAGTACAATTAAATACTATCATTATTCAATATGTGTATATGTATGTGTATATATTCATATATAATATATACACAAAATGGCATAACATTTAATATTTGATGAAAAATTTTGTCAAGTTATGGGGAGAAATAAAAAGCAAAATTATAATATTTGGGAAACTCAGTGTACCTGTTTTAGACTTAGACAAATCAAACAAAAATATAAATGAGAAATAAATTAAGGATGTGAATAGAATTTTATAAATGCTACATAAGATAGATCTCTGATGATTACTAAATGAGAATAATAAAAGAATACACATAATCTCAGGTATTTACAAGCCATTTGACACTTGAGCATAGAAACTTCAAATGAATGTAGAAAAGCAAAAGTATTAAAATTATTTACTGATATGATAAAAAAGCAATCAATAGAAGATGCTGAGCAAAAGGTTTAAACTTAAAGGGAAACTAATTTATATGACTACCACAAGGTAAAGAAAAATAACTTTGAAAGACTTAAAATTTTTGATCATTGCTATGACCAACCAGCCATAACAGGAATTGCCAGGGTTACCTGAGGCACTGAATAATTAAGTGACTTGCCTAGTTTCACACAATCAGTACATGTCAGAGGCAGAACTTGAACTCAGATCCTCTGTACAGGAAGAACCAAGGATAAAGTATGCTGCCCACCTCAGAGAAAGGTGATGGTCTAATTTAGAATTATAGAATGAATCATATATTTTGGGACATGGCCAATGTCTGGATTTATTTTTCTTCATTATTCTTATTTGTTACAAAAGAGGATTTAAAAATATTTAGGAAGGGGATAAACTTTGGAAAGGGATGAGAAAGTCAAATATTGATTTAGTATTTTATATTTGATTCCATTCAATAATTGATTCTGTTCTGTAACTGCCTAAAGCATATTTCTAAGTTCAGAAGTTCAGTTTTCTTCTCTGAGCTAAGTTTTCCCATAAATCCCCTTAATTCAAAGAAATGTATTATCTCTACACATCTTTGTGCCTGTGCTCAACTAAAGAAGATCTGTTATCTTACTAAAGAGCCTTGTATACCCATATACCATTAAGGGAGACCTATTAGCTTGCTAACAAGCCTTGTAAGATGCAGGTGGGCACCAGGAAGTCTGTTATCTCTGCAACACTAGTCATTCTTCAAGAAAGTCTGGTCTATTATCACTGTCACACTAGCTAGCCTTGCAGGTGGACACCACCAATGAGCTTTCCATAACAATAAGATGGAACAGAGGTGGGAGGGGTTGTTGCTAGTCCTGCATTCCAGACTTCCATCCAATTATATTTTTTCCATCATCTATGATGCTTCTGATTTTGTAACCAATAATATTGTTTTCTATCTGTGATGGTTCCTTTTTCTTGTTCTTTTATACTTCCCAAAACTATAAAAATGCTAGTAAGCACTACCTCATAGTCATTTTAGTTGTCATTCATCCTTTGTTTTTGAAGAGGACCAATGACATCACAGAGTGATATCTTGACCTATGTGGTGAAGTGGATTTAAGTGAGGCAAAGTTGCACAAAGTTATGAGTCTAACTCTCTCTTCCAGAGTCATGGAAGGGCAGTGGCAAGATAAAAGTCAAGACAACTGAAGATGACCCAGGATGCAGTGGACAACCTTGGTATTTTCAACGTCTAACTAACTTCTAAGTGCTCCATAACACCTGCTTCAGTCACCTCATGGCCTTTGTAATAAATTATTCTCATCTACCCATTTTGCCCAGAGAAGCTTTCACATGGTTGGGGTAAACATCCCCCTAACTCACTATTGGGTCTGAGACCTTTCAGTCTCAATCTGGTTTAGCCTGTCTGATGAAAAGGTTTTTACCACGATGTGGCTGCTGATACAGCTTCTTGGAGCCACAGGTGAGAGTTGGGTGAGAGGTGGACATAAAAGGTGAATGAGCAGCCCTGGAAAGGGTTCATCAACCCCTCACACCACAGATGCTAATCCTCGCTGAACATCCCATACACAAGGGTTACTTAGGGACTCTAGAAATATGTCTGAACAGTAATACTAAGTCATGTCTTTTATTCAATTTAAACCAAGTACTGTCTACTAGTACTGCATCAAAAATTAAGACCATTTCCCTCATTTATTTGTATCTTTTGGAGAGCAGACAGCAATGAAAAAGAGTTAAGCATAAAAGACTGGAGCTGTTCCACAAGGTCTTTTGTTGAAGTCATATATTGTCTAGATTAAAAGAATTTGGAAACTACTTGTCTACAAGGCACATGTTATAAGGATTGACAAATAAATCACTAAAAGGTTTGCTCAATAAAAACTAGTTATTAAAAACTACTACTTTCTTACTGTCCTCTGATATAATTTACTTTATGTTTAAAATTCACTGAAAATGGTGGAGATATGGTTTAAGAAGTGAAAAATGTCAAGGCATAACTAAGTTCATATAGAAAAGTGAAGAAGCTAAAAGTAATCGTGCTAAGTGGAGTTTTATTTATCGTCTTCTTAACCATCCACCAAAGTTGGAATTTTAGCTTGCTAAGGAGAAGAAGGAATCGTTTCGTTGTTAATCGCTTTGTGACTAAGTTTACCTTCATTTCAGTCGTGACAGGGACAGGGGGTGGAGTGGAGCTAGTGATAGTGATGCCAAAAAAAAGAAAGAAATATTATCATTGAAATAAATTTTAATTACACAGAAAAGAATACAAAGATGCTCAGGGTAAGGCAGAGATACATTTCAATATTTTAATAAAAATTAATTAATTAAATTCCTCATAAGTCTAAATTTCTGATTTAAGACTCTTCACCATATCACTGAATCTCAGAATTTGAGTTGAAAGTGACATTGATTTTCTTCTCTTCAATTTCTCCTCAAGCAGTTTGTCTGAACATTTATTTTGGTCCTGTCTGTCCTTCCTTGCATCACAGTAATTTGTGTCAATGTCATTTGTAAAATGGGGGTAATGATAGTACCTACTTCCCAGGGTTGTTGTGAGGCTAACATAAGCTAATATTTGTATCGCTCTTTATCAAACTAAAAAGCACTATGCTAACTAATTAATTAGCATTACAGGTGCCAAAGATCCAGAGTTTCTATATCACTCCTGTCCCTTGTCCTTTAGCAAGGGGCAAAAGCACTTGTCCTATTACCCATAGAACCAGAGCACATGGCCTAGTTCCACTGGGTAGTCCTCAGCTCACCCTAACTACAACAGGATAAAATGGTCAGACTTCTCCACCAGAAGCTGACTATCCTGCATAAACAGATGATGAATCCTTGCATCACAAATAAATACAGAGCCCAAAATAACCTTGGAAATGCAACAAATCAGCTGTACTGGAACTCTAGCATTATCCCAAACAAAATTGTTACCCACAATCACCTAAACATAACATTGACCCATAAAAATCAAAGTTTATTTTTAACAGATTCATCACACTGCATACTCATAACCTCCAAAGTACGTGGAATGAAAAGCTCTCAAAACATAACGACCTAGTGAAAGAAATCAAAACCATGTGGGAAACAGGAAGAAGTACCTCTTATCTCCATTGCCCTGTCTGCTACTGCTGATGAAGCTCCTATCGGTTCTAAAACAGATGAGCTTGAAGCCTGACAATTACATTAAATTACAAAAATCAATGATTTAACTCACTGGTGCAGTAGTGCAATGAATATTAAATATAGAAGAGCCCTAATAGGGTGGCAACTTGTCCCAGCACCATTTCTATCCCCATTTCATCCCATAGGATGAGAATGAAATAATGGTGATTGTGATGATGGAGATGATGACAAAGATAATGGCGATAATGATAAGAATAATCCACTATAATAAGATGCCCCACACAATGTGGCATTGTAGAGAGCTGAGAGCCTAGAAACTCTGGGTTTGAGTCTTACATTTCACACATACTGTCTGTGTAACCCTGACCAAGTCATTTAATTCTCTCACAATTCTAGACCAGCACTTCTTAAGTTGTTGAGACCCACAGTTTAAGAAGTGCTGAAACGGTCAAGAGTAGAAAAAGTTTAAGAAACCCTGTTCTAGATAACCCTGCAAAACTATAAGTTACAGAGAAAGCATTTACCTCCATTGACACAGAAAGTTCCAGTAGTTAGTAGGAAGTAGCAGTAGTTATAATAACAGTAATTGCTACTAGCATTTATATAGCACCTACTCTGTGCCTGGCACTGTGTTAAACACTACAAATATTATCTTCTTTGATTTCACAATAACTTTTGTAAGATAGGTGCTATTATCTTCATCTTACAAACGAGGAAATTGAAGCAGATAGTGATCAAGTGACTTTCCCAAGGTCATACAGCTAATAAGTGTCTGAGGTCAGTTTTGAACTCGGGCCCAGTACTACATCCATACCTCCTAGCTGCCCCGTGTTTTTTTTTTTTTTCTCTCAGCAGAAAGAGAATGGTGCCACTGAATAACTCCAGTCTTCTTGAATCTCAGAGTGCTCAGGTCCTACATTGTACCAGACCACCCAGACCATGTCCAGGAGAAAACACACTCAGTGATTGACAGCGGAGCTGACCCTGGGGATAGGTAGACATGGTAGCACACAGTGAAATTAGAGGGATGATGTTTGCCCTAAGCCCTCCCAATCAGCCTACCACAAATCATTCACACTCACTTTCTACCTCCTTTGAATAACTCCTTCCCCCATCTCCACCCTGCCAAGTGCCCAAAGCTGCCCATATTTACCACCAAACACATTGTTTCTCCAAATGATACCTCTCTAAGTAGGCTATGCCTCCAGACCAGAAAGAAGCCACACCTCCATTCAACATCCTAACCTCTGCGGCCTCAACCTGTATTTCTCCTAGTAATCATCTCTAAAAGCTATAGTTTGATTTGTCTCATGACAGCGAGTTAAGACCAGTTAAGTTAAGACCAGTTCTCCCAATTCACAGATTATTTCAGAAGTGGTCATTTACTTGGGTTTACTGTTCTCTAATTTTCCAACTGTTTTGAAACACTTTATTTTCTTACTTTGCAAACACTGCTGCAGAATCCTTTAATTGTTATTCTTCTGTTTTAAAAAGTAGATTTTTATTTATATATTTTGTTTTTATATCACCTAGATTTCCCTCCTCCCACCCCCAATTGTTTTTCAATATCTGGATAATATATATATATATATATATATATATATATATATATATATATATATATCTGTTAGATACAGATAAATAGATAGATACAGATATCCAATATCTGGATAATCTGTATAGGTACAATGCTTTACACTTTATGAAGCCTTTTCACATGGCACATTATATCAGTTGGAAGCAGTGGTAGATTTGAAATCAGAGGACCTGAGTTTATTACCTGTATGTCTTTAGGTGAGTTCTTTCATTTCTTTGGACCTCTTCTGTCTAAAAGTGTTGAACTAAAAGACCTCTAAGATCCTCCACCATTTTAAATCTATGAACTTCCAAACCTCTACATTAAAACTTTGGAGGCAGAATGAGCATTATTATCTCATTTTACAGATGGGGAAAGTGGGATAGAAAGTAGTGTTAGGTCCTAAAGCTCTTCACAGCCTAGGTTCTTCTTATCTCCCCAGTCTACACATTACTCCCTTGCCCTCTCTGGGGTTCAGCCACACTGGCTCTCTGTCCTAAGTTCTTGTACCCACTGACCCTATCCATAGACTACTCTCCCTCCTCACACTCTTCTGAAATCCCTGGTTTCCTACAAGACTTACCTCAAGTGCCACTTGATTCAAGGGATCCTTTCCTTCCCTCTCCCAACCCCTCACCTGCTAGTGCCTTCTCCCTCAAGACAGCTAGGTTGTGCAATGGGTAGAACTCTGGACCAGAAGTCAGAAAGGCCTAAGTTCAAATCCAGCCTAAAGATACTTTCTAGCTGTTAGACCTTGGACAAATTACTTAATCTCTGCCTGCCTCAACCTCCTCTTCTGCAAAATGGGGATAATAATAACATCTACTTCCTAGGGTGGTTGTGAGGAACAAATGAGATATTGATGAATGTCTTAGTAATGTTCCCAACACATAGTAGGTGCTATATAAATACTATCTATTATTTGATATATGTCTTGTACATACCTATATATGTACATGTTGTTCCTTGAGAATAAAAACCATTTAGGATTTGACTTTGTTATCCTCAGTACTTAGCCCAGTGCCTGCACATAGTAGGTACTTAATAAATGCTTATTGATTCAGTGGAGTGGTAAACTTCATTTTCACTGTAATAAGTCGAGTCCTGACATCTGGATGCAGAGACCAAAGGCGCTGAGAATCAGACTTAGCCTGTGTAGAGGAAGAATATTTTAGGTCAAGGCAGATTCTATGCCCTGAGGGGATCATTCTGCCCTGTTGTATAAGAAACTGTGACCTGATTAGATTCTATAAAGTTTGAATAGCATGAAACCTGCGTCAAAAGAGTTAACTAATTACTTCTTCCCTCCACTGTCCCACAAGAGAGGATGTTTTTGTTTGCAACTATCTATTTGCCATCACCAGCCACAACTTTTTAGCTGTTCTGCTGAGTGATTTCTGCAGTCCCTCAGATGGCAAAGCAGACTGATGAGTTTGTTGCTGTACCAGGAAAGGCATCATCAACTGCTTTTTGATGTACTATTTTCCTTTGTGGCCAGAACTTATTACAACTGAAATATGTTTTTGTAAGCCCAGTATAGTGGGAAGCATCTTGGTCTTATCAAAAGGCCTCAGCAAAAGGCCCATGTCTGACATTTACTAGCTGAGAAAAGCAGCACGGAATATAGTGACTAGAGTGCTATACTTGGAAAAAACCAGAAAAGTACCAGAAAAAAAAGCTGGATTCGAATCCTATCTCAGACCTGACAGGCAGTGTTCCTTAGTGCATAGAATGCCGGATTTAAGTAAAGAAGATTCATAATGGAGAGAATGATTATCGTTGATGCTGTTGTTTGTCCTTTGTTATCAAAGAGGACCATGACACCAGGAAGATGATGCCATGACTTTCAAGTGAATTGGATCTAAGTGAGAGAAGGCTAAGCAAAGTCTCCAGCCTCACTATCTCCTCTGGAACCATCTGAGTCCAGTGGCAGGGTATAGATCAGGATGCCTGGAGATGGTCCCTGAATACAGTGATGTCCTCGAATAAAGAAGACCTATTTCAAATCCCATCTATGATGCTTTCAGGCAGTCCAGCTTAGTGGGTGTCTGAGCAAAGAAGACCTACGTTCAAATCCTGTCTGACACTGAGTCCTAGTTTCTACATCTGTAAAATCGGGATAATAATAATAGCCTCTAATTCCCAGGATTGTTGTGAGGGTCAATGCCAAAACATATAAAGCATTTTGCAAATCTTAATTATACAAATGTGAATTGGTATTAATACTAACTATGGGACTTTGGGCAAACCACAACCTTACTGAGTCTTAGCTTCCTCATGTAAATTGGAGACAATACTCCCTGAAACACCATCCATCTCCCACCCCCAGCCCCAGTTCATGAAATGCGTAGCAAACAAAAAACTATATGAATCTCAGTTGCTGTTGTTAGCCACTTGGCCCCAGGAGAATCCTTTTGCCCAAGCCTCCATTTCCTCATCTGTAAAACGGGGTAATAATCAAAGTACTCTCTTATGAGATTGTTGTGAGGGAAACATTTTGCAAACTTTAAGTATCAAAGTAAGCTGTTCTTATCCTCCCTGAACTGTCCCTCCCCCCCGCCACCCCCTACACATACATGTTTGCTGTCTTGATGAAGAGCTTTGGAATTCAAGAAATGCTAGAGATCACTGGTGCAGAATTTAACGTGTTTAACTTCCTACTCTCTTCCTGGGGCAAAAGGGAAAAAACCTGAACTGCCCGCTTGGTTTATGACGGGCTTTCTCTCTGTGTGCTAGAAAGGTCTTTCAAAAGCAGGACAGATCTATGAAATCAGTCAGAGCCAGAACAGTGGGGAGGTGAAGGGGTGTGGAGGCGTGGGGAGGAGGGGAGGGTGTCCGGCGGGCGGGGCGGAGTGGCCCCTATTTGGTCAATAACAGGCTTTTGCAGCGGTCCCAGTTACTTTCCTCCTCCGCATTATTCAGATTCATACATTGTGTTTCCTTTTGTATCCAGCCCCTAACAAGGGTCTCTTTGTGCTAGTACAAAGGCCGATCAACTGTGTGCTGCAAATAAGCCTCATCCACTGCTGGCCACTATGAGTAATTGTACCGGCAGTTCCCTATCCTGGAGGACTCTAAACCTATATTAAAAGACAATGGTGGAGAGAGAGGCTATTGAGCGGGGATAGTCCTCTGGTAACCCTCCTGGGCCTCCGACAGACAACAAGGAAGGCATTGATGGGGGACAGAGAGAGTCAACTAAGCCCCAGCGGTGCGGGGATGACCACATTGCTCGGCTGCAATGTGGCTTTTGTTGCTTTTGTTCGGCAGGCGGGCGATGCTCCCGGGCACATCAGAGGCCCAGCTGTTTAGATTGCTGCCCGGGAGGGCCAGGGCAAAGGGGCAGCGGGCAATGCCGCCCCACCCCCACCCCCCTCTCTGCAGCTAGCTCTCTGCTGGGCCCCTCTTGGCCCACCGTGAGGTCTTGTTCAACTAGAATAGAGATTGTCAAAAGAGAGGGCACCACGTCCATCTCCCTTTCAGATGCTGAAAGTATCAATTCATTAAGTTTTCACAGCAGTTTGACCTAGGGAGCACCACAAGGGTCTCATGCCCACTTACTGTTCACTGAAGACAAAATGGGTACCCACAACAGGAGAGTAGTATGTGCTGGGGGGAAGGGGAGAGGAGGAGAAAGAGGAAAAGGGAATGGACGGGGAGCCAGACGAGGAGGAGGAGGAAGAGAAAAGAAAAAGAGAAGGGGAGGAGGAGAAGGAGGAGGCAGTGGAAAAGGAAGAAGAGGAGGAAGAGGGAGAGGAAGGAAAGGAGATGGGGGAGAGAATGGAGAAAGAGAATAACCCTAGAGATTAATAATGTTTTTTTTATTATTATTATTTGTGTTTTTAGCTTTGGGAAACTCTCTTCATTGACGCAGATAAACAACTAGCATGTGACTTACAGTGTTGGAAAGTTGGGGAGTTGCCCAGGGCCACTGAGAGGCTAAGTGACTTGCCCAGTCAGGGTCACACAGCTAGAATGTTTCAGAAGCAGAACTTGAATACCGGGGCTCTAGCCTCTCTTTATCTTCTAGATGATATTGGCTTTCACTGATAATGAGAGAGGTGATGATAATGGTTACAACTCATTCTTCTCCAACATTTTATTGTTTGCAAAAAACTTCATAACAGCACTATTATCAATGTAAGTGGTACAAAAGATGAGAAAAAAAAGACCCAAATGTCTTGCTATCCAAATTAATTGCTTGTTTTGTTTATATATATATAGATGTTTGCATGTTATCTACATCATTAGATTCTGAGCTCTTTGAAGGCAGTTTTCACAAGATTTTTGTTTGTTTTTGGTATTTCCTATTTAACACATAGTAAGCACTTAGTATATGCTTGCTGTCTTGACATACTTTCAGTTATATAAGTCAGGAGCAGACTTCCCTCCCCATATCATGTTACCTCTGTCTGAGGTAGCCAAATTCCACTTGGCTTGTGTATGGCCCTGGCCTTCAATGGAATAAAAATGGAGCCACTACTTTCCATGATCCAGGCTGGTACAGAGGATACCTACTGTCCTTTTGGTGGGCTTTGGCATGGAAAAAACAGCGTGTCTCTTAGGACAGAGGGATTTTCTCCTTTGTAAATGATAGGATTGGACTTCAGTGGATGTTCGCTAAGGTGAGCTTTAACTGTAAGTCTTAAAACTGGCCAGTACCATTTTGAGGAGCATCATTCTGAACTTTGAGCTCAAGGGGTTCAGGTGAAGCTTCATTCATGAAGAATCAGGAAAGAAGGCAGGTTGGTGTGATTGGATAAGAGGACAGGATTTGAAATCAGAGACCCGGCTTCAGTTCCTACCTCTGCTTTCTGGGTGACAAATTACTTCCTACTCTGGACCTTAGAATTCTCCTCCATAAGATAAAGGGGATGGGATAGAAGATCTCCCAGGATCCTTTGAGAGGTGCTGTTTGTCTTTCATTCTCGAAGAGGACCATGACATCAGGAAGATGATGCCATGACTTGGAAATAAATTGGATTTAAGTGAGGGTGGGTGGTGCAAGGTCACCAGCCTCACTTTCTTCTCCAGAACCATCTGGGTCCAATGGAAAGATATAGATCAGGACAACTGGAGTTGGCTTCTTGTGATACTGTAGTCCTTTGCACAGAGGAAGCACCTAAGAAAAAAGGCCGTTGGATCAAAGAGTACTGGGATCCACATCCCCAGCTTCATTAGGAAAATTTTCATTTAGGGCAAAAACAGTTATGGCCTTGTGGCTTTTCATCCATACCCCTTCCCACAGTGGAGGAGATAGTCTAGGTGGGGAAGTGACAGCAAAGGACAAGATTGGGGACAGAGAGGAAATTTCAAGGGTTTGAACCCTCTGCAATTAGGAGCCAAAAATATTTCCATAGCTTCCAGGGTTTGCAAAAAACTGCTTATAGAATGAGGATACCTTACAATCTAGCTAGACTTTTTCATACAGACTTTCAGTTTTGGGCCACTCCAAGGGATAGGGGTACTCCTTGGACCTTGTTTCTATTGAGAAGAGAGGCCCTAAAGTTATCCCCAGGAAATCTGTCAACGCAGTCAGGCTTCTCCAGGGAGGGGAATTACTTATTCTCATCAGGTATATTTCCAAAAGGAAATAGGACACTCTAACCTCTCCCATTCCCCTCCCCCCAATCTTGACCCTCCAAGAACTCTGAAGATGAGACATTTGCTGTTCTGGGTATGGAGTATTGAGTAATTTCAACTGGCCAGTTGATATGTGAACAGAATGAGGTCCCCATGATATCCTATATCCATGACTTCCCTCTGCAGCAATTGTCCCTAGGAAAAGACTTATGTCTCCATTTCATTGCTTTCTTGCCCTGCCCTATGGACTCCTTTCCCCTCATAGCTACCATAGGGGCTCAGCCAGTGGAGAACCACATAGCATGAGGTATGGATTTCAAAAGAACAAGTGGAGAAAATGAGCCTCCTCCACATAGGGCAAAACTCCTATGGCCCCAAACCCAGTTACAGCTGTGGTCAAGCCTCACAAGGAACATGTGTGTTGTTTTTATTTTTTTAATCCAGCTTCCAGCTTTGAGGATAAATTTCATCTCATTGTCTTTGAGACAGAGGCATCATCTGCTTGGTGAGTCAGAAGTACTTCAGTGCAGGACAGCCAGGGACTCTGGGAGCTCAATTCCCTTGAATGATGGTATGAAAGTCCCAGTACAACTCATGCTTTTGCTTCAGGGCTCTTGGCCCAGAGCAAGTCGGTTAGTGGCCTGAGCAAGGCATTCACAATTTGCTCAAAGCAGCATTTCAAAACAAAGCAAAACACCAAGTGGAAAACAAAGCTTGGAGTTCTTTCCCCTCTCTGTATATGTTTTATTTTAACCTACTTTAAGCAGCTTTGAATGTAATATAATCTCAAAACAGAGTGCTTTGATTCCTACAGAGAAAAAAGCAAGAAACAATGGACTGGTCCTCGAATATGTGAACTTACTTGGGTTTCAGATTCCTTGTGGACAGGGACTATTTTTGCCTGTCTTTGTATCTCTAACACTTAGCATAATGCCTAGTGCTTAGGAGGCGCTTAACAAATGCTTCTTGAGTGTTTGGTTAGATCCATAGAATTATGGACTCATCAAAGTTGGAACTAAAGGGACCTTTAGAAGATAAAATGCAAAAACTGGAAAGGACCTTAAAAAACACCCCTAGTCAAATGTCTTCATTTTACAGATAGGAAAATAGAAGATCAAACAGAGAAAGTGATTGCTCAAAGCCACAGGGCTAAATTTGAGACATATGGCAAGGATAAACCATTTCCTCCGATAGCAGAAATTCTTAACTTGATGTCTGTGGAGCTGTTGTTTAATATCCTGTTTACTGTATTCTAACATAAGTGTTATATTTTATTTTATGCATTTAAAAACATTATTCTGAGAAAGGATCCGTTGGTTTTACCAGACTGCCAATGGGATCCATGACACAAAATAGGTTCAAAACTACTGCCCTAAATCATACATGGAGATCTTGAAAAGCAAAGTCAACTCACTTTTTTTTTTTGCTTCCATTTTTCAGGGTATCATCTATAGACCCTACTGTCAAACAGTCGATGACTTCAGCTACCTTGGAAACATAGCTACTCCATGAGAAAGGGGTCAATTCAATTAAAACAAAATCAATTACATGAAATGATCCGTCAAACCTGTTTATGGTTTGCCATCATCAAATGTAGCTGGCAGTATGCTTGATTGGATTTGTTTATTTGTAAATTCCCTTTGAGCTCTAACAGTCTATGAGTTATTCTTTGAGCTTACCCGGTAAGAAAGAACATATAGTTCTGTAATTTCCAGGGACCAGACTATGCTCTAAGAATTAAACCACAAAAGCTTTTCATTGAAGGACCCTGAGTTTTTTTTTTTTGTTGTTGTTGTTCTTTTCCAGCTATCTGGGCCTTCAGAAATCCATTCCATTAAGACATGGTCCATATTATGACCCCATAGAAAGGCAAGTGAAGGATAGAGGAGGAACCCCAGTCCTACAGTCAGAAGGCCTGAGTTTTAGTCGGGAAACTGTCAAATCGCTTAGCTGTCTCATGACTGGGGTGAGTCACAACCTTTCCAAACTGAGTTCAGTTCCCTGCATCTGTAAAATGAGGGCGATAATACTGGTACTTCCCAACTCACAATTCAATTAAATATTTTAAGTGCTCACTGTGATCTAGGTACTATGTCAAACCAGCATTAGGGATACAAAACATGAAGTGGTCCTCAAATTCTGGGAACTTACATTCTGCTGGGCATATGGGGAGGACATTTATACAGGTAAGTAAATACAAAATATATGCTATATAAATGAAAAATAATTGGGAGGGAAGGGAACTAGTACCTGAGGAAACCAGGAATGACTTCTTGTGGGGTAACAATTGAAATAAGCTTTAAAGGACGTTAGGGGTTCTAAAATGAAGAGGTAAGGAAGGAGGGCCTTCTAGCCATGGGGATGAGCCTATTCAAAGACATAAAATAAAGAGACAGAACAGCAAATAGTTCAGTTTGATTGTGGTTTGGAAAATATATGTAGTCTTCCCAGAAATACCTATTTGAACCAGACTGTGAAAGTCTTTAAATGCCAAAGAGTTTGTACTTTATCTTAGCAGCAATAGGGAGCCATTGACAGTTCTTGGGGAAGGGTGGGGGGTGACATGGTTAGACTTGTGCTTTAGTAATATCAATTTGGCAGTTGGATAGAAGATGGATAAGAAAGGTAAGAGGCAAAATAGAGCGAGATTAATTAGGAACCTTGTATGTAAAGTGCTTTGCAAACTGTATGATATAATATAAACCGTTATTACTCATGTTAAAAAAAAATGGCCCTAAAGAGAACTGATTCAGCTTCACAGAGCAATGATTTGGTTTCTTCCTGACATTCCTCAATTTAAAAAAAAATACTATTTCCCCCCTTTCCCTTTTGTACCTGTTAGAAGGGACACAAATCAAAAGCACCGTCTATTTCTCAGATTTGCCCAAAGCAAACAAAATTAAACACTGGTGCCAAATACCTCCATCTATTATCCTGGTATAGAACCAGGGGTTTCCTTCCCATTGCCTGAATAATGTTCTCTGAAGCCTTCATCATCAATAAAGCACTCTGGTGAGATTTCAAGGGCCTAGAATAATGAATAATAATTAGGGGCATTTAAAAAGTAATATTTTTCCCTGCAATTTGGAAATTGATGTATGAATCTGAGGACCCTCCAATTTCATCAAATAAATGGTTTCTTAAATCAGTGCTTTTCATCAGACTGGAAGACCCCTCCCCCCTCCAGAAGGGTAGAAGACCTGGTACACCTGCTTGCTAGTTCATTCATTTTGATGCAAAAGAAACTTAGATAATTAACCAAGTATGACCACTCAGATTAAAGCTAGAGAGAGCCATTTACCAGCTGGGGATCCAGCCCCAGGAAATCCCCTCTGCATTTAACCAGTTTTCTCTAAACTTTTTTGTTTGTTTTTGGTTTGCTTTGGTTTTGTTCTTCTGAGAACTCCAACAGAAAGTTTTGTCAAAGAATCTTGGAACCAAAGGGATAGAATTAGTGAATGAAACAACCCCATGCGGCTCCAGGAAAGCATGGTGTATTATTATAGCTGCTGACCTAAGGCAATCCACAATGTCTTTCACATCAGTGCCCCTCTCTCTCTAATCCCACTGCCCCTACCCTAGTCCAAACTCTGATTACCTTTCCCCTTAGACTACTGAAATAGCTTCCTGTTGTAATACTCTCCTAATCATCACTCACTCCGCTCTCCAATCCATTTTGAACACAAACAGCCAATGGAGACTTCCTAATATACAGGTCAGACCGTGTCCCAGAATCTCAGCGTCTCAAAACAGGAAGTGATCTCAGAGCTCCTGACTTCCTACCTGTGCCTGAACAGTCCTTCCCTTCTACAGACAACATCCCTGAAAAATGGACAGCTAGCCTGTCTGTCCTGAAAGAACTCTAGGGAAGGGGAGCCTGTTCTACTTGGGCACAGCTCTGACTTTTAATTTGTTTTCTTCATTAGATGCCTATTGCTTCCACAGTATCTGGCTCAGCACCTGGCACATAGAAATGATTAATTGTTTCTACCCATTGCTCTACATTTGCCCCCTAGGGCCAAGTAGAACTGTGTAATCCATCTTTCCCCCTTTCAAATACTTGATGAATGGCTCCTGTGAATTAGTAAGTCTTGATTCCCCCACTCAAAAATCTTCAGTGACCCCCAATAGAAACTTAAATAAAATACTAACACCTTGGTCTCACATTTAATCCCCTCCACAAGCTTCTCCAATGACCTTTATTACCAACAGCTCCCCCTTTCTGAACTCTGTTTCAGAAAAATTAGACAACTCCCTCTTCTCTGATCTGATCCTGCCTCTCCCATCTCCATGCATACCCTTCTACTAAATCTATACCTTTGGAAAGTCTTTTGTTTAAGCTCAGGGGCTACCTCCTTTGGGGAAGTCTTCCTCATTCTCACAGCTAAAACTGAACTCACCAATTTTCCTAGAGGACTTTGTCTGTGTCTTTCCTAGAGGTTTCTATCTCACATAATGTTCTGCCTATGGCACCTGAATTTGTTTGACTCTTTTGAATCAGTGATGCAAGGAAAGCAACATGGGTCATTTTTTTACCTTTTTGGGTACAGAATTGGGGTAGTTGATCAAGCTGTTAATCCCAGGACTGAGTTAAGCCATTTTTTTCAATCCTCCATTAAAAAAAAATATTTTCTCTTCCTCTAATAACCTGGCCTTGCCTTTGAAAAAAAAAAAGAAAAAAGAGAGAGAGAGAAAGGAAAAAAGAAAAAAAGGAAGGAAGGAAGGATGGGAAGAAGGAAGGGAAAGAAGGAAAGAAGGAAGGGAGGGAGGAAGGAAGGAAAATGAAATTGTTGTAAGAAAAATACATAGTCAAGCAAAACAAATTCCCATATTGGCCAAGTCCAAAAATCCACATCTCATTCTGCATTCTGAGTCCTTCACTTCTCTGTCATGAGGGGCTTAGCATACTTTATCATTGGTTTTCTGTAATCACAGTGATCAACAAAACATGATTTTATTGTTATTGCACAAATTGTTCTTTTGGTTCACTCACTTCACTCTGCATCAGTTCACACAAATCTTTTTTTTTTCCCCCCTAAGGCAATTGGGGTTAAGTGACTTGCCCAGTAAGTGTCTGAGGCCAGATTTGAACTCAGGTCCTCTTGACTCCAAGGTTAGTGCTCTATCCGCTGTGCCACTTAGCTGCGGCCAGTTCACACAAATCTTACCAGATTTTATTGCAACCATCCCTTTGGTCTTTTCTGATGGAACAATAGCATTCCATTATATTTCTATACCACAGTTTGGTCATTCCCTAATTGATGGACACACCTCCTTAATTTCCAGTTCTCTGTCTCCATTTTTGTACATATGAGTCCTTTCCCTCTTTCTTTGATCTCTTTGAAATAGAGGCTTGGCCAAGCTTTTATTTTCATTTATGACCTGAGATTCGTATTCACTTGTAAGCTTATGGCTCATGATTAAGCCTCAACTTTTTTGTGAGCCTCCTAAAAGACACAGAGTTCAGATACAGAAGACAGTCTAGTATCATGGCAAAAGCCCTGGAATTAGAATCAGGAGTGCATTCAGATCCTCCCTCTGTAACTAGTTGTGTGTAACTTTGGCCAAGTTTTATCTTCTTTCTGAGCTTCAGTTTCCTCTTCTGTAAAACCAGGTGATCAGCAAGTTTCTTATATCATCCTCCCTTCCTTCTCCCAACCCCCTCCAATTAGGATCCAAATTCCTTGAAGTCAGATATCATCTCCCCCCCATTTTGTTTTTACATATCCAAAACCTAGTTTAGTGCTTTGTATATAGTAGATGTTTAATGAATGCTTCTTGGGTTGAATGGAACTATAGAACTATAACTCTACATGCTATTTGATTTACAGAGAAGTATAGTTGTTGTTGTTCAGTTGTTAAGTCATGTCTGACTCTTTGTGTCCTCATGGACCATACTGTCCATGTGGTTTTCTTTCCAGATACTGGACTGGTGTGCCATTTCCCTCTCCAGAGGATTAAGGCAAATGGAGGTTAAAGGATTTGCTCAGGGTCACACAGTTATTAAGTGTCTGATACCATATTTGAACTCAGTTCTACCTGATTCTGGGCCCAATGCTTCATCCATTGAACCACTTAGCTGCCTCTAATAGAGAAATATAATCATCTTCAACTCCCCAAAGCCAGAGAGAGGGAGGGGAAGAGAGGATTTTAGAAGAGACAGCTGCCAGATACTGGATATAGCCGTGTATCTTCCTCCTTCACTGGCACAGATAGGGAATGAGCATCTTGACTAGACCAAAGCTGAGCCTGACGGTGGGTAGTGGGCATAATAAGGAACATAAGAGACTTGGTTGTTAAATTTGTATGACTGAAATCACTGTCACTTCTTTACTGAGGGCAGCACTGAGCTGCTAAAGCCACTGTCCCAGCATAGACTGCAGCCCTGGGGGCCCACAGGGAAGCAGATTCTAGAAGCATATGAGCCATTCAGGACATCACACCATGGAGGGCTGGCTTTTTGCCTGTCCCATGTGTTTGTCAGCAGGAAAGTCAGAGAAATGAGAAAACCCTTTCTAACACCAGAGCTGCTCATCTGAAAGTGGTCTGTGGGGTAGTGGGCTACAGGCTCAGCTCTCTACTCTCTCCCTTCCATAATCCCTGCTCAGTTGTGACCAGGCTCTGACTGAGGAAGACCTTCTCATGTTTCAAAGCTGTAGGCCTTACCTGAGGTCATTTCATAAGACTTAGACCTGTAAGAAACTTTAGAGATCACTTACATCATTTTGTAAATGCTTATCTTGTAGATATCATCTCCCCTATTAGAATATAAGCCCCTTTAGGGCAGAGACTGCTTTTTGTCTTTGTCTCTATAATGCCTAGTCTAATGCCTGGAACACAGCAGGGATAGAGATCTGCGATTTCATTAACATAAAGAAATCCCGGATGAGAACATTCCTTCCATCAATGCAATCAGGGACCTTCTCTGTGACTTACAACCTTAGAGTTACCTAGAGTAGTGAAATATTAGATGACTTGCCTCAGGGTCACATAGCCAGTATATGTCAGAGGAAAGACTTGAACCTATATCTTTCTGCTTAGAAGTTGACTTTCTCTTTATGTGTAGTAAGCATTTAATAAATGATTGTCAATTGATTGGGGGTGGCTAGGTGACTAGGTGGATAGAGCACTGGGCTTGGAATCAGGAAGACTTCTTTTCATGAGTTTAAATCTGGCCTCCAATACTTACTACCTCTGTGACCCTGGGCAAATCACTTAATCTTGTTTGCCTCAGTTCCTCATCTGTAAAAACAAGCTGGAGAAGGAAATAGCAAACCATTCCAGTATCTTTGCCAAGAAAACCCCAAGTGGGGTCACAAAGAATCTGAAACCGCTGAACAACAACAAATGGATTGATTGATTTAGTCCAACCACTTCATTTTATACTGAAGGAACTCAAATCCCAGACAAACAAACAACAAAAATACTCTCTCTACCTTCAAGGAACTCATAATTCGAATGGAGGAGACAACATGAAAACAACTATGTACATATAAGATATAAACAAAGTAAATAGAAGGTAAACTGAAAAGGAAACCGCTAGCAGTGGGGAGGACTGGGAAAGTACTAGCTAGTTAGTCTAGCTTAACTCATATCTAAACAGAGATGACCATTCCAACATCCTAGCAATTTGTCATTTTGCCTCTAATTGAAGTTTTCCAGTAATGATGGACTCATTGCTGCCTGATATGGACGCTCCACTTCTGGACATGGCTAGGAAATTTCTCTTTCTAGCAAACCCATATCTGTTTCTCTGAAGCTCAGTGGGCAGCCCCTTTGGGCAGCTCTTCCTCAATGTTGCCCCATGGAACCAAGAAAAACAAGTCTACTCCTACTGCCACAGATTAGCCCTTGAAAAATTTGAAGACAGCTATCATATATTTTCTGAATCTCTTTTCAGTGCTAAAAACCTTCCATTCTTCCAACTGATTTTTCTGTGGAAGCACAAGTGATTCCATTTTATCCCATCTTTCCAGTAGATTGCCTATTTCGTCATCCCTGCTCTCTCACTTATCACCAGTCTCTCTCCATCTACTAGCTACTTGGTTTCTGCCAACAAATACACCCATATCTCCCCCATCTTCAAAAGATCTTCTCAATCCAGTCATCCCTCCTAGCTATCATCCTATATCTCTCCTCCCTGTTGTGGCTGAACTCTTTGAGAAGGCCATCTATAAGCAGTGTCTTCACTTCCTTTCCTCTCACTCTCTTCTTAGCTCTTTGTAGGCTGGCATCCAACCTCATTATTCAACTGAAACTGCTCTCTCCAAAGTTACCAATGATTTCTTAACTGCCAGTCTTAATCCTCATCCTTCTTGACCTTTGGTAGACTTTAATACTGTTGATCACCCTTTTTTATTCTCTTTTGGTTTCCATAACCTTGTTTTCACTTGGTTCTCCTCTTACCTGACTGCTCCTCAATCTTCAGTGCTGGATCTTCATCAAGATCTCACCTACTAACCATGGGTATCCCCCAAGTTCTGTCCTGGACCCTCTGCTTCTCTCCCTTTATACAGTTTTGCTCAGTAATCTCAGATTCCATGGATTTTGAGGAAATTACTGAGCAAAATAGTTCAGTTATCACCTCTATGCAGAAGATTCTCAAATAGTTGTATCCAGTCCCAACCTTCAGTCTCACATCTCCAACTGACTATTGGACATCTTGTCCTGCCCCCCATACCAGGACTTCTCTTTCTCCTCATCTATTTCTCCTGGCTTCCCTGGCTTCCTTCAAGTCTTAGGTAAAATCCAAACTTCTAAAGAAGCTTTTCCCCAATTGTTCTTTCTGCGTCCTCTTTCTGTGATTATCTTCAATTTTTCCTTTATACATCTTTTTGTTTGGTTGGGTTTTGTACATGATTTTTGGCATGTTGTCTCCGCCATTAGACTGGGAGGTCTTTTAAGAGCTTCTTTGTAGACTTTCTATGGAATCCTAGCACTTAACACAATCTATGGCACATGGCACAGGGGACTTAGCATGGTATCCAGGCCCTTCCACATCCTAATTTCCTTCCTCTTGATAAGCCAGTTTGTCAATGTGTTTCTTAAACTTTGGGGAGCTACATTGAGCAAGGTGCTCAGTAGGTTGTCTGACTAGGGTAGAAGACACTAGGGTTTTCCCCTCCTTTGTTCTAGACACTGAAAATACAATTTGGTGTAAAGTCATGTTATGTGTTTTTTTTTCCTGTCATGTCACAGTGTTGACATTAAAACTGTAGTCTACTATAGTCCCTAGGTCATTTTTTTTTTTTTGGAATGAATTCTCTTCTAGCTATGCCTCCTCCATATTGCATTTATGCAGTTGATTCTTTGAACCTAAGAGTAGAACTTTATTTCGGTCCCTATCAAATTTCCTTTCATTAGATTTGGTCAATTGTTCTAGCCAGTTATCATCCTTTTGGATCTTGACTTTGTCATTCAATATGTTTGGTAGCCATTCTAGCTTTGTGTTCTCAATACATTATATAGGACAGCATCTCTTATTCCATCTGAGCCACTGATAAAAAGGTTTAAAATCCCAGGTCTAATGACAGATCCCTGGAATAGGACCCTAGAGACCTCTCTCTAGATTGAGGACTACATAAAGGATCTGTGATTTCCTCACATAGGAAGTCCCCTGTGCCAGAATTCCTTCCACCAAAGCAGATTGCAAGCTATCTCTACTAAGCACATATAGTTTTAGCAAGTTGCTTGAGGCAAAGTTAGTTCTTTTTCAGATCTTAAAATCCTAAAGAAATATGATGTATAATTATTATTATCCTCCTTTCTATGTGGGAGTAAAGATTGGACTGCTTCCTCTCCCCACTGACCTCCTCCGGCATTTTCTCCTCTAGCAAAGCTTACTCCAAAATACATACAATATTTTTTGTTTTTGTTTTGCCATGCTCTCGGGGTGCTACCTGATTCAATTTGACTGAAAACATTGCCTTCATTGAACTGAATACCATCATTTCCCTAGCATAGTTCAGGCATGAAGGTAATTAAGACAACGAAGACGCTGATACTCATTCGAGTATGCATCTTAAGCAGATTTCTTTTAGTCCCCTATCAGCTTGGTTTTGTTCATGCATGTGTGGCAGGAATCAGTAACAGTTCAACCCTATCACCAACCCGGACTTTGAGATGCCCTGGGGAAAGGCGCCATGAACATGAGGAATAAGATTTTAGTGCTATTAGATCTCTTGGATTTTTGGCACACAACATTCACACATGTGATTAATTCTTGAGAAGTCTAGGGTCTGAGATCTGGCTTGTCTAGATACTGTGGCCTTCAAATGAACTTTCTAAGATCTAAAATGGAACTAGCCATTAATACCTTTTGAGACAAACATACCTTGGCAGAGTTTATTTAAAGAACCAATGGCTCCCAGTCATTAATTCACAAAAAAAACCCCAATAACAGCAATTCACATTTCTATGGCATTTGGATGTTTATAAGGCTCTGTGAGACAGGCATCTCTATTTTTCATGTGAAGAAGCAGGCTTAGAAGAGTCAGATGACTTGTCCATGTCCACACAACTAGCAACTGGCTTAGTCAGGATTTAAACCCAGGTTCCTAAGTCCACTGTTCTTTCCACTGTACCCCACTGTCTATCATTCACAGAGAAGCAATGAGATTTGTCTCTTTATTTATCACATTAATATTGAATTGGTTTGAGAGAATACCAGATTTTTTAGTCAGATCTGGCTGTAACACTTACTATCATTACTAGCCCTATACTTTTAAGGTTAGTAGGACTTGCTATGGCTATTGCTCTTTTGACATAGTCTTTGAGAATTCAGGGAAGTGTTTAATTTAATTCAACAAATATTTATTAAATATTGACTGTGTCCAATGAGTAGAAGCTTGACATTGTGAATAGAACATTGGACTTAGACGCAGGAAGACCTGGTCTCAAGTCCTGCCTCTGACACTTGTAAGCATGGACAATCTACTAAACTTTTCTGAGCTCCTGTTAACTCTCCTACAAAGCAAAAGATGGCTTGTGAGCTGTGTGGGGACTCCACCAAAGAAATCAGAGATTGTTGCTCTATTGACATATCAATTATTTGCATTGTACTGTGCTAGGATCTGGGGATATAAAGACAAAACAAAAAGAAAAAAAAGTCTCTGCCCTCAAGGAGACTCCATTCTCCTGGGGAGATATAAAATGAATGTTGATAAGTATAATACTAGCATCAAAGGAACACTTCAATGGCTATTATGTTCCAAAGCAATCCATTCCAATGTGTTCTGCTCAATTATACTGAAAATTTGAAACTATTGTCATAGTACATGAGTATGCCATGTCTGGCATAAAGTAGTTGGTGACCTAGTGGTCACTCAGTGATAAACATTGCCTACTACCTCCTTCCACTAAAAATAACTTCTCAGTCTTAGTATTGATATAAACTTATAGAAACTTATCCTATGATATGGTTGGTTTCAACCCTGTGATAGAGTAAGCTGGTGGGTATCTTACCTTTGGTAGAACTTCCCAAGTCTCTCCTCCAGTTTCATCCTTCTATCTTATGGCTCTGATTTTATCAGGATGGAGTGAAACTTCTGGGTCAGAAAATTTACTTTCATCTCTAGGTCCATGAGTTTCTGACTTTGGTTCATCAGTCCCCACCTCCATCAGCAGATCTCCCTTCACTTACCTGGTCACCAGTTCCATTAGTTGCCCTTTGCCCTACTGCACAGTCCTTAAAAGCCAAGAGTTCTCTGGTTTTTTAATGTTTATTATACTATAGTGGTATGACATGTCTGACAAGTGATCATCCAAGCTTAGAGACCCCAGGGAGAGGAAAAACCTACTAATTCCTGAGGCAGCTCATTACTCTTCCAGAGATCTCAAATTGTCATGAAGTCTTATTTTGTTTTGATTTCTTTCACACACACACACACATACACACACACACACACACACTCACCGCAGCCTCACCTCTCATATTAGGTTGACATCTACTTCTCATCAGCCTCCACTTCTTTGGCCAAGCAGGACAAACTGAACCTTTCCACACCACAGCCATTCAAATAATTGAGGATTTCAGATTTTTCTTTTCCAAATGAAATACCTCCACTTCCTTTACTATCCTTCATAGGATGTGATTTCACTTTGGGATCTGGTCCTTTTTAACAGCCAGTTACCTTCTCCACATGCATGTGTTTTGTCAAAATCTCTTCTATAATGTGGTGCCCAGAACTAATCAGTAAAAAAAAAAAAGATGGTGGACCTATCTTTGTTCTTGTTCCTGACACTACACTTCTATCACTCAATTAAGGATTGGGTTATCTTTTATAGTTGCCAGGACTCTTTATTTCTGGGGGTGGGTTGCTGTTCTGGAAATAATGTTAGATTTGGAATCAGAGGACTTGGGTTTGAATCTGTAGTCTGTCACAAGTTGTCTGTGTGACTGTGAGCAAATCACTTGACCTTTCTGAGCCATCTGTAAGATGAAGAGGTTGTAGCTGTTGACTTCTAAAGTCCCTTCACGCAATAAATCTATGATTTTTTAAAATCAATTAAAAACAATATCTAGTGCTTTACAAATATCTTCTCATTTGATGCTCATGATAACCCTGTAAGGCAGATGCTGTTATTATCCCCATTTTACAGATGAAGAAAGTGAGACTGAGAGAGATGACTAGCCCAGGGTCACATTGCTGGTAAGTATCTGGAGTAGGATTTGAATTTAGGTCTTTCTGATTCCAGGTCCAACACTCCATCTACTGTAATGGCTAGCTGCTATTAAGATTTATTATCTTCAGTCTATCGAGATTTTTTCCCATCCCAGTTCAGTGATTCAAAATGACACCTACATCTCCTGGATTCCTGTTATCTTCAAATTTAATAAAACATACTCTCTCTGCCTCCCTCTAAGTTATTTCTATGAATCAGGGCTTAGAACAGAGCCCTGTGGCACTACATTAGAAACTTCTATCCAGGCTAACATTGATCCATTCTTCACCACTCTCTGGACATGTGTGTGTGTATGTGTGTTTTCACCAACAAATTTTGTTGTCATCCAGGCCATGTTTAATTATTTTAGCTTCATTTTCCCCTCCATTGTCTTCTTCCATGACATGAAGAGTGTCTCACCACTTTCTCATGTCCATATTATTCATTTCTGGAATGGAAATGAATCTTTCTTCCCTAGGATATAAGAAAGATTAATAGGACAAATTCTCTAAACTACCTTTAGCTCTTCTAAAAGCACCAAAGGTCATCACAGAGGTTGTATCCCAGCCCAGCAGCACAAGAAACAAGCCCAACAAATAGAAGACAAGGAGTGATCTCTGTTTATTCTGCCAAGAGTATCTGTGCTTCCTAACCAGTTGGTGGTTAAGTCTCTCAGGGTACCCAGGAACTAAGCTGCATAGAGCACTCTAATGTCAATTCCCTATGACTAATCTTCACACCCAAGTAACTCAGAATTAGGAGTAAATAACAGAGCAGAAGAAAGGGGAGTAGATAGCCTGACCATTTGAAAAGTGGTATTCCCAGAGCCTAGCGCATGAGCAGGATGGAGCCTGGCAACTTGAGTGACCATATCAAGCAATGAAATAGACTATCCATTTTCCCAAGACTTGAGGATTTCAAAGAGTGATAAACAGCATAGGCCACCAGCCACACATCACACTTAGGGAATCTGTGGCCAAGGTTCATCATAACCCCATGTCATTATGATGAGCTCTAACTGGTCCCTAGATTGATTATGCTTCTTTCCCACAGATGAACACATGTGGGATCAACAAGACTTCCACCAGAGTATCTCATTTTCCTCAGGGTACACATGTAGGCAGAACCATCTACCTTGGGTTTGAGCTGAGCACCAGAGGAACCCAGGAAGAATTCCCAGACTGCTGCAGGTAATAGGAATTCCCAGGGTCTAGGGCTCTGAATGAATGTGGTGTCTGTCACATATCAACCATGATGCAATAACCAGGGGGAATGTGTTGTAAACAACAGATAACCCGGGAAGAGTTTCTCTTTTGCTGGCTTTTATCCTCTGATTGTTTGTTCAGGAGAGAAGCAAATGAAAACAACACCAGCCACAATACTGTGAGAAAGCTATTTAATGTGCTTGAACAGTAAACAACTCTCTTTGTCTATTCCTAGAGCTGTATTACTATCTATGGTGTATTTCATGGTGGTCATGTCTTTGCTAGCTTCTTGTGTTTTTCTTTCTCTTTCAGTATCCCATGGCTGCTTACTGGGATGTTACCTATGACAAGTAAGTAGCTTGCCAAAACTGTTAAACATAGGAATTAAAGGAGGCAGCCATGAAGAACTCAGTAATCAAAAGGCTTGACCCAAAGGCTTTCCATGCCATGAGAATATGGTCTAGTAATCTCTGGGTTTTGTGCTGTGTTTATCTTCCTTGCCTGAGGTATTCACCAACAGTGTTTGTGCTAAAGGCAAGTGGTGCTTCCTGTTTGGAGAAATGGCCTTGAGGAACATTTCTCGACATTCCAGCTTAGTAGAGAGAATGAAGAGATACTAGGCAGGATGGAAGAAAGAACCAGAGAACAATATTTTGAGGAAGCAGAGAGTAACCAAACTAGAGCTAGGAATTTGACAAGTTGGAAAAAAAAATGACACCAAAAAGAAACAGACAGATCACAGGATGATGGCATTTAGAGCTGGGAGGAGACTTGAAGATCATCTATTCCAGCCCGCTTCCTTTATAGATGAGAAAATGAGGGCTCAGAGAAGTGAAATGAGAAGAAATTGAACCATGAGACATTACAATAAATGTAGACGTGTGCTTTAGGGGGAAGAAGTAAATTGCATGCTTCATGGAGTAAGTATTCATGAATTTCTATTGACTGATGAACTGATTAATACAGGGTATCCACAGTTATTAGAGAGTACAGGAAAATCTCCTACTTCTCACAAGACAAAAGGACATAGGTTATTGACTGATGACTCCCTGATAAGGGTGATGAAATCTAGAGCAAGAAGAAAAGATCTTTCATTGGTGACATCTAGATAGAATCAGGTTCTAGGTCAATACAGGTTTCTCAAATTAGAGTTAGCTATAGCAAGGCAGTTCAGTGGTATATAACTCAGAGGTAATGATTTCCCCATCACTTGTGGTATTCATGCAGACAATGGACATAAACTTGTCAAGAAAGCTGGAGACTGGATTTCCATGTTAAGTGAGAGGGTGGACTATATGATTTTTGTGGTTCCATGGCTTGAGACTTTCCAAATTGGCCAGATGAAGGGGAGAATTCACTCCATCCGCAATTACTGATTGTCTCCTGTGTACCCAGATCTATGTTGGAGATGTAGACTAAAACATAGTATATAATTAAATATATTACTTGTATGCTTTCAAGGAGTTAAAATATTGGTGGGGCAACATGATGTAAATAGAGGAACTGTGGAAAACAAAAATTACAGTGGATAGAGAGTTCTTCACTTTTTTGAACAATAGATCCTCTTGATAGTCTGGATAAGACAAAGAACTCCTCAGAGTAACATTATTAAATATATAAAATAAAATGTATAGTATTGCAAAAGAAAACAACTATATTGAAATCTAATCAAAATATTACATTCAAATTGTTATCAAAATTATTACAATGTTTAAAAAAACTAGTTCATGGATCCCAGGTTAATAACGTTGTTAGATTATAAAGGTCTAAAGAGTGTGGGCCAAAGCAATGAGTGCTATAACAATTTAAACAAAGGGAAGTTTGCTACAGGTTGGAGTCATCAGGAAGGGCTTCCTGGAGGAGGAGGAGACTAGACTGGACCTCCAAGGGTAAGGCACTGAAGAAAATGAGTAGTTTGATTCTCTCCTAGAATATTACTATAGGCATACAGATTCCCACTGGATACAGAGACTCTGGATCAGAAAAACATGGGGTTTCCTGCCTAGCAGTTTCTTCCCCATGCAGTTGGCTGCCTTGCCTGGATAAGCAGCTCATGTCCCACTCTGTGCATTCCTTCCTCAGTCCACTGAGTTATAAGTATGCCATTTGAAGAGCTTTCACATTCATCTGTCTCCAGGAACAATTATAGAAGGAATGTTTACTTTGCTTGATAACATTTATAGTTCATCTGCTGGGCAAATATTTGTTAGTCCTTTAAAAAAAATCTATTATTAGGAAAACTCTTGTAAGAAGAAATGTTTTTCTAAAACATTTTCCACTTCATGCTTTGGGCAGTGTGTGTGTGTGTGTGTGTGTGTGTGTGTGTGTGTGTGTGCAATTATGTATATATGCCTGTGTGCTTCAATTGAGCTTTAATTTTGTACATAGATGAAAAGGCATTTTCTATTAGACTATAAACTCATTGAGGGCAGGGACTGACCTATTTTTCATCAGGAGTAATGGGCAGAAGTTACAGAGACACAGATTTGGGCTTGATTTAAAAAAAAATTGTGTGATTATCAAATCACATTAGAGCTGGAAAGTACCATGCCCTCTTTTAACAGATGAGGAAATAGGCCCATTGAAGATTTGCCCAGGGTCATAGTGGTAGGAAGTGGTTAATCACTTACTGAGTTCAGACTCAAGTCCTGTAGCTCTGAATCCAGCAGTCTTTTCACATCAGTATGATATACGTGTAGCCTGTGGATGACCGCGTATCTTGGTCAAGCACAGGTAGGACTAGAGCGCTTCCTAAATGGTCTTCCTGCATCCAGTCACTCCAATCCATATTCCATATAGAAAGTGTAATTACTATTCTGGAAGGACAAAATGTGTCACTTCCTTGCTCAAGAAGCTTTAATGGCTCCCTATCAATACTAGGATAAGATGCAAATCTCTTCTGTTTGGCACATAAAGCTTTGCATGCTATGGCTTCAGCCTATCTTCCCCAAACTGATGTCACCTAGAAGGGAAGGGAAGGGGAGGGACGGAAGGGAATCTTAACACTCAACTGAGTAAATGACCAAGCTTAAATAAAAATAAATCAAAATGAAATTTCAATTCAACATTTATCCCTCACCTACTACATGCCTGTGTTCACACTGCCTCAGTTTCTTCAACTATAGAATGGGGATAATAATGGCATCTACCTCCTAGGGTTGTTGTCAAGATCAAATGAAAAAATGTTTGTAAAGTGGTTAACACAGTGCATGGCATATAGTAGGTGCTATATGAATGCTTATTCCTTTCCCTTCCCTTCCCTTCCTTTCCCTTTCCGAAAGCTTGTGCAAAGTCAGTACTATTTGTCTAATGGAATCCACGTAGCTGCTCCCTTTTCCTCCACTTATGCAGAACCCAAGTGATCCATGCCACAATAGATGGTTTTCATGGGTTTCTCCCATCCAGAACGATTGTCTCACCAGGGCAGCTGAGATAGGAGAAGGACATAGGCCAGTTTGCCATTGACCACTTTGACACATCAGAGAGGGGAAAGAGAATACACATTTAACCACTGTAAAAGACCAATGCTCTGAGGACACAGGTTGAGTCTGACAAATAGTTGGCTCATCAAAACTTGCTGTATCTTGATCCCCAGGTTGGCTCTTCACTTCTGCACCTGGCTTCTGGCTTTTGATAGCCACTTGAATTTTATTGCTTCACAGAAACCTCGTTCCTAAATAGATCTGACCGCACTTTGATCCCAATTTCAATTGTGCTCCTCTTTCTCTAGGAGCGAATTGCCTGTGTACTACAGTGACTGACTTCATCATCGGCATGTGTTGGCACCCATCGGGGATATGACACTTGTAACTAACCTTCTGTCTATGAGCCTCTTCTAGGGATAACACCTACATTGTCCTTCTCTGCTCATCCACCAATCCTCCACAATTTGGTAATATCTGCGAAAGTGTTACGATTCACTAGCATAGGTTTCAAGTACCCAGAGTCATTGACAGGGGGCATCAAAGGAGGACTTTAGTTTAGGATTTCTGTGTAGCCCAGGTTACTTCTCAGTTCCCTTTATTCTTCCTACTCCCCTCCCTATTCTCTGGATTTAGAATTCTAAGTCACCTTAGGCAGATTGGGAAACAAGGGCTCACTTAGGGTGATTCAAAAGAGTCTTATCTTTGCTTGCATACTGACCAGAATCTTTATACCCCATTCCAATTGTGTACGATTAAGCATGCGGGAAAAGAAAAAGGAAAGCAAAGGAAAATTTAGAGCAGTGATGAATTTCTAGAATGGGGAGGAGTCACTTACATGCAAACAAAGGTAGAAGACAGCAAGGAAGATAAGACCTAGGAGTAATCAAAAGTGGCATCGGGGGAACTGCAAGAAGCAATTGAGAAACTGAGGCACAGTGTAAACAAGTAGGGGGAACACTCAGTATGGTGCCTTGTGGGATTGGGTGAGGAAGTGGGGGACTCTTAACTCAATCATCATGGTCACAGAAGAATCTGCAATATGTTTTGAGTCCTCCTTTGCTTTCTTTATGATTTATGGTCAGTATGCTTGCATAGTTAATATCATTCCAAGTCTTGTTCCAAGTCTTGTCTTGTTCCAAGTATTTTTTTCCTCCTAGGATTCTCTTCTACATGAGGGCTCCAGCCCAGAGAAGTATGGTAATAGCTTGCATTAGTATGGTGCTTTATCATTTACAAAGTGACCTGGCTGTATGTGTTAAAAGAAGCAAGAAACAATTCACTAATGGCACTTCATGGCAGTGATTTGGTCCATGTGTATGGGAATGATGCTGTCCATGAGTGGGACATTTGCTTCCTATTTGCACTACAGGAGCATCGACCTTCACTGGACAGCCTAAGTGAAGTGTTGCACTGATGAACTAGTACAATTGTGGAGCTGAATGAGGAGAAAGGAAGGAAGGACTGGGGACAGCAGTGCTCTTGTTGACCTGGCATCACTCCTGGGCTCCCTATGAAGCACAGTCATTCTCTGAGGCTTCAGAAGAATGAGCTGGATGGCTTCTGGCAACAGTGGTGAGAAAGGAAAGACAGGTTGAAGAAGGCCACATGTTAAGGTACATGTTCTGTGTGAGAAAATGGTAACTGGAAACAGCTTATGACCTGACAAAAGAACCCACCAGAAGACATTGAGTAGGTATCATCGTTATTTCCAGGAAGCATCTGGTTTTGTCAGGAAACTGATGGACTCTTCTAATGAAGGCATATCTGTAGTGAGAGGAGGGCGGGACCCTAGAACATGAAGAAACATAAACTCTTAGGGACGAAATGCAATTTAAAAAAAATACTCTGGTGGCCTATTTTCCTTTCTGGGTTCATCAAATGACCTTGTTGGTATTTGTCTTGGATGGGAGTTGATGTGGGTACATAGTAAATGTCAGGTCAGGATAGGAGGCCTGAGAGAGCAAGGGCCTTAACTAGAGAAAGGGCCATTTCCTTGTTCAAATTGTCATAGACAGAAAAAGAAATAAGCCCACTTGAGTTAGGAATGTCTGGTTTGGCTGTACTTAGAAAAGCCGAAGACCCAATATCACAAGCTAAGTTTTCTTGAAACTATTATCAATATCTGCTTGTGGACTGTCCAATTAGATTCCTAATTAACTTAGAACCCAAGGTGATACATGATTCTCATAAACCAGTAGTAAAAATAAACACCTATTTAAATATTGTAAAGATTGCTGTAAAGATAAAAGAGTTAAACAAATGCTTGATAAGAAATTCTAAAGTAGAGAATGAAGGAAGAGATAGTAGTTTAAGATATTTGGACATTTCCAAGTACATAAGGTCAAGAGATCAGCACGTATTGCATATGGTTTGTTGAAGAAGGCAATAAATAGAGTCCAGGCTTACCTGGGAAGATTTGGATCTTGAAGGGGTTCAGAGTGATGCCCAAGACAGAGAACTCAGATATGTTTCAATGAGGGAGCAGTCCCCTGTGCTGAGAAGTGACATTAGCCAAGGAATGAGAAAGAAAGTCGCAGTAATGGAGAGTTAGAATTTCTGCTAGAATCTAACAACTAGCTGATAATTCCAAAGCGTATCAGCTCTCATTTTCTTCGTACCATCTAGTTTACAAAGTTCTTTCTTCTCTACCAGCCTGTGAGGTAGATAGTACAATTATTGATACCCCCCTTTTAGCGAGGATGAGACCAAGATTCATAGCACTCACTGGAAGGACTTTTGTCCATGACCACATGGCTAGTACATTTTGGATCCAGGACTCAAATCCATGGTTTCTGACTTTTAAGACCTTTTCAACAACAAATTTAGCAAACATTTATTAATTACTTACCATGTGCATAGCACTGAGCTGGGAATTGGAGTCACAAAGACAGATGTACCATAAATCCAACCACCAAGGAACTTACAATCTACTGGAGATGTCACATGTAAGTGGCATGAGGATGGCCGTGACATGAAGGTAGAAATTGCAATATTTGATAACTGATTAGAAAAGTGGGGAGAGGGAAATTGAGAAGTCGAGGCTAATGCTGAGATGAAGAACCTGAGACAATGGGAGTATAGTGATGACTGACAGAAATAGGGACGTTTGGAAGAGGGGAGAATTTAAGGGGAAAGATGATGAGTTCAGTTTGAGACGTGTTGAGTTTAATGATATCTCCAGATCATCTAGTTCAAAATGTCTAATAGGCAATTGGGGGTATGAAACTGAAGCTTGGGGGCAGGATTGGGCCTGGATACATAGATCTAGGAGTCATCTTCAAATCTGACCTCAGACATTTACTAGCTGTTTGACCCTGGGAAAATCACTTAACCCTATTTTCCTCAGTTCTTCATCTGTAAAATGAGCTGAAGAAGGAAATGGCAAACCACTCCAATATCTTTGCCAAGAAAATCCCAAAATGGCGTTATGAACCAAAACAACTCAGCAGCAATGACGATGACCTCTGAGCTTTGGATTTGGTATCTGTAAAATTAAAAGTTGGTACCAGATGACTTCTATGGTCCCTGCTGGCACTGAAGCTAAGATATTATGGTCCTGAGGAACCCTGTCCTGAGCACTTGGGGACATAGCAAGTTTAGAGAGGACATGTCCTCATGGATCTCACAGCTAAGCAGAGGGATGAAACACCAACAAAGAGATCCATAAGGTGCCATATTATATACTAACTGTATTAAAGAGTCATGAATCAAAGTACTATGTGAGGTTCAAGGAAGAAGCTCATTATCTGAAGGGTTTCAGGAAAGTTTAATAGAGGAAGTGGCATATGAGTTGGGCTTTCATGGATGACTAGCAACTCAATAGTCAATGAGAGGTAACATGAATGTTTTAGAAATAGGAAACTCCATAAGCAAAGGCATGAAAGCATGAGAGTAGAATGGGTGTTCATGGACAGAGAGCTGTCTGACATCCTCCGTAAAGACACTTGACATAAACGACCAAAGGAAATTTGTAAGCCATGAGTCAATCAATCAATTATTTAGTAAACATTTATTAAGTTCCTAATATGTGCCAAGCACTATCTTAAGCTCTAGGAATGCAAAAAGAGGCATCTGGAAGCTTCTAACCTCAAGGAGCTCACTATCTAATAAAGAGACAATTCTTCAGATGCCGTCAAATGAGATTTACAACATTAAGATGTTTGACTTTATTGAGTTATTACAGACCAGTCAACACTACTACCAAACTGGTTGGCACTGGCTCAACCAGTTTTTTGACTACAATTTTGTTTGTAACTACATTTTGACAAGACTCATTCAAGTTTTCTACATCTTTTTTCACTATCAGATTTTTTGTTTACTTAATTTTTTTTGCATCACAGTCATCTCTAGTATTACTAAATAAGCCCTTTTATCTCACACACACACACACACACACACACACACACACACACACACACACATACCACTCTATCTCTATTTCTATGTCTTTGGACTGGGCAATACCCATGCCTGGAATTCATTTCTTGCTCACCATCACCTCTTGGAATCCTTCCATTTCTCCAAGATGCTTCTTAAGGACCACAGTGTATAGGTTGTCTTTCTTGTTCCCCCATCTGCTGATGTCCTCCCTCACTATCTTGTATTTATTTTTATTTATTTTATGTGTACTCATACACATACCTGTTATCTCCCCTATTAGAGGCTTTTTGAGAGTAGATATCACAGAAGTCCCAGATCTCAAACTATTTTACGAAGCAGTAATCATCAACACTATTTGGCCCTGGTTAAAAAAAGAAAGGTTGATAAACAGATTAGATGTATGACATACAGAAACAAATGAACATAGTAGCATATTGTAGCATTAATCCTAAGACCCCACTGCTTGGGTAAGGATACACTATTTGACAAATGTTATTGGCCAAACTGGAAAGCTGTCTCATAGAAATAAGATTTAGACCAACACTTCCCACTATATATCAAGATAAACTTGAAATAGACACACAATATAGATTTAAAAGGTCACATTATAAACAAATTAGAGAAACTAGGAAGGAGATATCTTTCACAGCTACAGATAGGTGAAGAATTCATGACTAAACAAGGGATAATAAAGATCAGAAAAGACAAAACGGACAATTTTGATTAAATAAAACGAAAAAGCTTTTAAATCAACAAAACCAATATATTTAAAACTAGAAGTGAAACATTTGAATGAGGAAAAAATTATTACAGCATGTTTCTCTGATAATGGTATAATAACCAAGATATATAAGGAACTGATATAAACATGTATGAAAAGTAGATACTCCATAATGTATAAATAGACAAAGGATATGAAGAGGTAATTCTCAAAGGAAGGAACCCAAATTATCAAAAATTATATAAAAATGTTCCAACTCACTAATAATTTAAGGAAATGCAAATTAAAACAATTCTGAGGTTCTCCCTCATACCTACCAAGTTGTTAAAAGTGATAAAATGGAAAAATGGCATTTGTTGGAGGGATTGTGGGAAAACAGGCACACTAACACTGACAGCAGAGCTATAAATTGATCAGTAACTGTGGAAGTCAATTTGGAACTATGCTGGAAAAAGTCATTAATTTATATACACCCTTTAATCTAATGATAACACTCCTAGACCTACATTCCAATAAGATTATAGATTTAAAGCAAGAAAGGACATTAGAAGCCATTGAGTACAATGCCCTCATTTTATAAATGAGAAAACTAAGGCAGAGAAAAATTAAATGGTTTTCCCACAGTCCAATAACTGATTGTGGTCCTTCATGCTTGAAGAGGACCAAAATGACATCATTAGGTCAGAGTCAACTTATAGTGTATCCAACTGGCTGATGAGGCCAATATGAGCTTGGAAGGCTCAATCACAGGCCAGGCACAAATAGTCTGGATGCACATTTGGAGTGGAGATGTCTCTAAATTTGTTCATCTCATGTTTCTTTTGAGCTACTGCAATTCTGCTTTACTCATAGAGGACAACAGTACTTTCTTTGATGAGGGCACGCTATGGTGGGCAGTCCTGTGCCAGTGTCTTCCATGTTTCACAATTGATTCCAAAGTCCTTTAGAGAGACCTTAAAAGTGACCTTGCATTGCTTCTTCTGACCTTCATGTTAGTGTTTGCCTTACGTGAATTCTCTATAGAGTTGTTTGTTAGGGAAATGTTCTAGTCTAATAACTACTAAGTGTCTAAAGCAGGATTTTCATACAGATCTTCCTTATTCCATGTCTAGTGTTCTATCTACTGAAGCACCTGTTTGCCTCACAAAGAAAAGAAAAATGACTCGTGTGCAAAAATGTTTCTGGAAGCTCTTTTTATCATAACAAAGAACTGGAAACTAAAGGGAGGTTATTAATTGGAGAATGTCTGAACACGTTTTGGTAAATGGATATAATATTATTGAACCATTAGAAATGATGGTAAGGATAATTTCAGAGAAACTAAGGAAGGCTTGTGTGAACTGACACAAAGTGAAGTGAGTAAAACCTGTAGAAAAATGTATATAATAACAGCATCACTGTAAAGAAAACAACCCTGCAAAACTTAAAGAACTGAGATTAATGTAATGGCCATCTCTGATTCCAGAGGACTGGTACTAAAGCATGATACCTACCACCTGACAAAGAGGTCTGGAATAAGTCATAATTGTTGTGCATGGCCAATATAGGGATTTATTTACTTGGTTTTGCATATTTATTAAAAAGAGCCTTACTATTTTTTTAATTGAGATTGCAGTATGGAGTAAGGGTGCCAATGATCAGAAGAAGAGAGGGAGGTGAGGGAGAGAGGAAGGGAGGAAAGAAGGAAAGAAAGAAAAGAGTCATTGACATATTTTTTCAGTTCACAAGAGAGAACAGAAAGAAAACCAAAGGTAAACACAAGCAAGCAGGACAGACTTGAAAGTTACATGTTGTGGTTATTATGCATTTAAAAGGAAAAGAAAGCTGTGTTTAAGATATAGTTATGATTGCGTGCATAATGCTTTCTCTCTGCTCTTCTTCATACATGGAAATGCCCCTTTTATTTGGTGTTTGTTAAGTGCTGAATACTTTTTGACAGTAGAGATTACTTTACTCTATGTATTTATCCCCAGTGCCTAGCACTGCGCCTGTCACAAAGTAGGCACTTAATCTTTGTTGATTGATTGATCTGTATCTATATGAAAATCATTGATCTGTGACTACTTGAGGGCAGGGGCCATTTTTGTCTTTCTGTGTGTCCCCAGACACTTAGCCCAGTGCCAGGCACATAGTAGGTACTTTACAAATGCAACTTGACTTGACTTAACCAACATTAAACAGCACAAGGCTAAGACCAGAGACTAGTGATTCCATGAAATCATGGAATCTCATAGCACTAAAACAACTATAAAGAAAGATCTGCTCTGGAATTGGCAACATTCACATGGGAAAACCTAAGTGTGCAGCTGGGCTGGGCCCCACCCTGGGACCTCTGCAGCCAGCCCTCTGTTCCTCTTTGCAGAACCTGCATCCGGTGCCTGTGAATGGCTAAGGTGGTTTGAGCAGCACCGTAGGAGGCTTTGGTGATACACTGTGCCAAAAGAGGCCATAATTCTGTCATGGAGCTCAGCAAATACAATGAGCAGCCAGGACAAGTGGCCAGGGCTGGGCGGCTTTTTAACAATAGGACCATAAGATCATCTATCAACATCACCCTTGCTTTGTCTCATCACCAGTCACTTTCTTTCTCCACGTGGGCCTGTTCTCCATCATTTCACTCATGTGGACTCCTTATGGTCCAGCTGGGAGATTTCTCCCTGGGCCTGAGATTCAATTTTATTTGATTCAATACAATTCAAGAAGTGTACATTAAATAATTATTGTGTGAAAAAACACTGGTCTGGGAATTGAAAGAGATACCAATTATCAAAAAGGTAGGATTTCTTCCCCAGTGGTCATCCTGAGACCCTCACCCAGGGTTCTTGTGTCACGGACCATATTGAGAAGTCTGGCAAAGCTTATGAACCCTTTCTTAGAAGAACGTTTTTAAATACATACTATGAAATTAATGGAGGCAGCTAGGTGGCTGAGTAGATGAAGTGCTTGGCCTGGAGTCAGGAAGACCTGAGTTCAAATCTGGCCTCAACACTTACTAGCTGTGTGACCCTGGGCAAGTCACTTAACCTCTGTTTGCCTTAATCCAATGGAGAAGTAAATGGCAGTTTATGCAATATAATGGCAAAATGCCAAACATGAATGCAATAAAAATGGCACTCTAATATCTTTGCCAAGATAATTCCATAGAGGGTCATGAAGAGTCAGACATGACTGAATGACTAAACAACAACAAAGTACATAAGATCACAAAAGAAATCAGTTATATGTAAATAAAGATTTATTTATTTTTCTTCCCATCCAAGTTCATGGACATCCTCTCCCTTAATTCTATCTATGGAACGCCTGAGGAGTTGGTTGACTTCAGTTTAAGAACACTTGGTCTAGTAGGTGGATATGACAAGCAATGCTATAATATGCAGTATTGCATAGTGATGTATTACAGAGGTGGAGACAAAATGTGATATTGAGTTTGAGGGGAAACGTTGTAGTGAGCAGAAGGGATCTGAGGAGGCTTTTAGGTAGAGGTAACATTTGAGTTGGGCTTTAAATGATGGGTAGGGTAGAGAGCAAGTCTTTGAAACAGGAAGACCTGGATTTAAATTCTACCTCCAACACAGAGTAGCTTTTTGACTCTAGGCAACTGTCTCATATCCCCTCAATTCTCCAGGCAAGTCTTTAAGACTATATAAGTTGCATAGCATGCACTGATTTTGCATTAATATAAGGAATTTCCTTACCTGAAGTTCTCTATACCAATGAAATCACCTATCTGAGAAGAGAAGATGTTCCAAGCATGGGGAAGCACCCTTATCCAAAACGCAGAGATGGGAGAGAGGACCTGTTCTGGGAACCAAGAGTTGTCCAATAAAGTATAGAACATATCGAGGGAAATAATATTAGTTAAGACTGGACAGATAGAGTGTTATGAGACTGAGGAGGGCCTTGAAAGTCAGTCAGAGTAGTCAGACTTCTAGAATTTTGATCTGAGCAGTGAATAATCATAATACTGGCCATGATGTAGAATGATATGGGGGTGAGAAGAAATGGAGAAGGTAGACTCAGAGAGACTAGGAGGCTGATGCAAAAGTCCAGGCAAGTGGCAATGAAGACCCAGACTAATATGATAGCAGACATGTCTTTGGTATTATCAGCCACATCTCTCTTAAAGAACAGGGGTTCTTAAAATGGGCTCCACAGTCCTCCAACAAGTCCATGGATAGATTTCAAGGCATCCATGAGCTTTGTTGGGAAAAAAAATCCCATCTTTGCCTCCTACCACCACACTGCTTTGCCCAGTCCTGAGAATTTGGCTTTTTCTCTCCTTTGTTCCTCATTGGGTGGAAATGCTGGAAGGAAGCACCCAAGGTCTTGCTTTAGGTACTGTGCGAGCACCAAGAATAGATGAACCTCCATACTGAAGTAAGGGTTAGTTTTGGGGAATTCTTAGCAGTTTTAAGACAAAATGTAGTAGAATAAATACAATTACACCCTATTTCACTCACGGTTAAGAAAGATTAATAAGAGCTGACATTTATGTTGTATTTTAAGGTTATCAAAGCCCTATGTTATTTAAATAGATTATTATATATAATTTGGATCATTCAAAATAGCTAATATTTACTTAGTGCTAAACAGCTTGCAAGGTACTTTACAAATGCTTCTCATTTAATTCTCACAACAACTCTGGGAGGTAGGTGATGTTATCATCTCCATTTTATAGTTGAGGAAATTGAGACAGACGGAGATTAAATGACTTACCCAGGGTCGTGCAGCTAGTAAATGTTTGAGGGAGGATTTGAACTCGGGTCTTCCTGATTTCAGCTCTGTTCCTTTAGCCACTAAGCCACCTGGCTGTGGGCTAGAGCTATAGCTTTAGGGATGGAAGGCACCTGAGAGATCTCAAATTAGCCCTTTTTGTGTCATGACCCATTGGACAACTTAGTGAAGCTTACACTCTGGCTCTGCTTCTTACTAGCTGTGTATATCTAAGCAAGATGCTTCCTTAGCCTTCATTTTCCTCATCTGTCTGTTCCATGAGGAGCTTTGATCACATGACAATAATACTGGCTCTCTTTTCTATAGCACTTTATGAGTTTACAACAACCTGGTGAGGTAGGCAAAAAAATATAATGATCTTCATTTTAATCCAATCCACTCACTATAGGCTCCCTTCTACTTACTCATGAAATTTACTTTCAAAGTGTGACTTCATCAAAGGATGAGGCCAAAGGCCTATTTGGAAACACAAGTGTTTTGTTGTTCTGCCCACCCACCTCTCCCCCGCAAGCTTCTTTCTATCTCCCCTGACTAAGAGGTAACTGGCTGGTATAGTCGATAAGAGCACTGGGCTTGGAATTGGAAAGATTTGATTTCAAATTCTGCTTCAGATATCATCTAGTTGTAGGACACTAGACAAATCATTTAACCTCTCTCAGCCTCAGTTTCCTCATCTGCAAAATGGGGATACTGATAGCACCTACTACACAAGGTTGTTGTTATAATCAAATGACATAATATGTGTAAAGCACTACAAAAATGCTAACTATTACTACTACTACTATTAATGTATCAAGTAAAGAGTACTGAATATGGAGTCTTTGGGACCTGGGTTCAAAACTCAGCTCTAACTCTTACAGTACCAGCTAAAAGGCCTTAGATAAGTGCCTTCTCTACTATGTCCCAGCATCCTTCTTATCTTAGAATCTCTCTGTTCCTACAGCTTTCTCATGCTGGGAGATCCCTCCACCCCTTTGGGCCCTTCCTCTGATTGGTCATTTCCTCCAGGAAGCTCCATTTTAAGTAAGGTGCCCCCCCCCCCCCCCCACCACAACCCACAACAGGCGAGTCATTTTTACTCCTTCATTCCTCTCTGGATCCCATTCCAGACACAGCCCACTTCTTTCTCCACCATGTACCCTCAAGGCTACCTCCCCCTACCCCAACTTTTTAGCTTCCTTTTATGTGTAGTCTTGCCCCATTAGAATGTAAGCTACTCTGGGATAAGGACTATATTTTTGCTTCTATTTGGAGTTCCAGAACTTAGCCCAGGGCCTGCCACATAATATGCATTTAATAAATGCTTATGGACTTGAATTGACTTGACCTCACTTTCTTCCTTTGTAAAATAATGGGATTGGACTAGAAGATTACTAAATTGTCCCCGTACTCATTTGTGGCATAGGGGTAAGAGCGAAAAGCTGAGAGAATGCAGAAATAGGTGCTTTCTTATCCTAACTCTTCCAATAATTCTAGCCCACCATCCTAAATCACTAGCTACTTGGTAACCATAGTCATGAAATGTTCCAGACAAAGAAAGAGAAACAGAGTGAGAGAAACAGAGACAGAGAGATGTACATAGATCAATAGATTGATAGATCAATAGATAGACCAACCAAGAGATAGATAGATAGATAGATAGATAGATAGATAGATAGATAGATAGATAGATTTTATTTCCTTTCTACAAACTTTTAAAGCCTTTTTGGACACCAATCATAAAATGAAAAGACCTAGAGCCAGAGAAGATGTTAGAAAACATTTACAGAAATTTATAGAAATCATTAATAATTTAATTTCAATGGGCGCCTCTATTTTGGGACTTAACTTGCAATCCTAAACCCAAGCCTTAAGCCCTCCTCTAAAATAGCCCACTTAAACATGCAGTGTGCAGGGACTCTTTAAGGTGAAGAAAACTGTGTCATGGGGGCAAGACTGTAATCCAATCAGTTTAATTTTCGTAAGAGGAAATTGAAGCCCAAAGATAGGAAGTAACTTACTGAAAGTCATACAATGAGTTATTGGAAGAGGCAGGATGAGAATCCAGGTGTTCAGACTTTGTCACCTAAGTGAGATGCTACATGTCTGTTGAATCCGGTTGGAAAAATATCATGTAACAATCATCCATCTGGATATGGATAGCTTCTGTTTTGTGAAGCAGGGGCTTATCCTTAAAGAAGACTGAAAGTGAAATGTCCAAGGTCATATAGTGAGGTGCTGTAAGAACTAGCATCTAAACCCAGGTGTCCTAGATCGAGCACAGTTTCCATGGTACCGAAATGTAAATCATAGCTGTTGCAAGTCACTGCCCATCTTTATCCTCCCAAATGATTTGAAGGTTGAAGTTCACCACTATTACCCTTAAGGGCTGTTTGAATACTTATGTTATATTAGGTTTTCTGGGCATCAAACTGTACTTGAAATTCATTCATTCAGTAAACACTGGTTCATCATTTACTATGTGAAACATAGTACCAAGTTCTTGGGGAAATCCCCCAATTTTCTCCTTTGCAGAATAGTATAATACAATATTCACTCACTCATTCATTAAAAAATAGTTATCAATTGCCTACTGTGTGCAGAGTGTTGTGGTTGTTGCTAGGATACATACAAGGTGCAGGTAAGTCATGGAAACTCCCTGCTCTCTGAGAGTTTGAAGGAGAATATCATACAAACAGATGGCCATGTTGCATGGAAGGTACGAAAACTCCTTGCCCTCTCAGAGTCTGAAATCTAATAGGTGAATAAGACAAAACAGATACGTACATCAGTGAGATGCAAAACGAAACAATGTGTGAGATTAAGGGGAAGCTGATATGCTGAACATCTGAGAGAAACATACTTTGCAAACCTGAAGTAACATAAAAGCATGAGTTACTTTGATGACAGGCTTTTTAAATACAAAGGCAAATTGGATCCTGTCATTTTCCCATAATCCCCACCAAGAATCTATTGCATCTACTAAGTATGAGTGTTTTGGCGACCAAAGTCTCTAGCACCATTGGTTTTTATCCATATGTCATAGTGACCTTAAGAAAAAATTAAATATCATGGAGATTGTACTATAATGTAGGATTGTAGGTGTGTTAATTAGGCTTCTATATGATATCACCTGTGATCTTGGGATATATATATATATATATATATATATATATATATATATATGTTTGTTTATGGCTGTCATAAATTGTGAAGAGAAAGATGGGAACATTCTGTGTAAAAACACCAGTCCATGCTGCCAAGTTAGCCATAAACTTGACTTCCCTCACTGGGAACAGTGGCTCACTTATGTTCCTTGAAATGGCATTGAATTATGGTGACTGCAATGGTGACTACAATTGCTCCCTAGAGAAATTCAAAGAAATAACTTCTCCAACAAAAAGTCTTGATTTTCATGAATTGAACTGTTTCAAAGTATTCATCCTTTCATGAAAAAAAAAATCTAGATCCCATATTTTTATTTTAAATAATCTTTTAAAAATTTGAACTACTTTTGAGATACAAACACAAGATTTCCTCTGCACTTAATCTATAATTCCCAAAATTCTACAATTATTTATTAGAATGACCCTCAATTCAAATTCAACAAATATATACTTACCACCTATTATGTTTCAATCCCTGTGTTCAGGAGCTAGGGATATGAAGTCACAGGAACAAAAAAAAAAACAAAAACATAACACAAAGTCTACTCTCAAGAGGCTTACAATTAAGAAAGAGGTTATAAGGAATTTGAACAAATAAATATGAAGCAAGGTGTTGTTATTCACTCATATCTGACTCATCATGACCCTATATAGGGTTTTCTTGATAAAGATACTAGAGTAGTTATCCATTTTCTTTTCTAGTTCATTTTACAGATGAGGAAATTGAGACAAACAGGAGTAAGTGATTTCCCAGGCCATAAGGCCAGTAAGCGTCTTAGGCTGGATTTGAACTCAGGTCCTCCTGGCTCCAGGGCTGGCATTCTATCCACTGTGCCACCTAGCTACCTTTATATAAGGCAGAAATATTATAACAACATGACCTTGCTATTCCTTATCCACCACTCTGATCAGGTCACACTTCACTTTTCAAAAATCATTCAATGATGCCATTGACTGCTAAATAAAATTTAAGTTCTTTAACCTAGTATAACCTCTCCAGGCTAACTTCAACTTACCTTTCCATGCTGATCCCAACCTATTCTGTGTTCTAGCCAAAGTGGATTACCTGCCTTGCTCCATATATCTCCCACTCCCCCTCTCCACACATTCCTAAAATGCCTTTACTTTTTCTGGTCTATTGAGATCCTATCTGTCATTCAAAGTCTAGCTAAAAATATTATGTTCTCTGTGAAGTCTTCCATAATTCCTTCATTCCTGCTCCAGCCCAAAGAAATTTTCCCTCATCTAACTTCATAGTATTTTCAAATCCTCTTTTGAATTTTTGATATTCTAATTTATGATATTGGACTGAGTACGTGCCTCATTCAAGTTTTAGGCTCTGCTTGATGGCAGATAGCAAGTCCTGTTTATATTTGGAACTATTCCAGACCCATATACAGGGATTTGTAAAAAAGGAGACATTTCAATATTTCATAAGGAATCAATATATCAATGAAGGATAATCTGGATTTTCAAGCAGATTTTTTTAGCTTCCACTCAGATACCTAGTGTTTTATAGGTATAATGAAACTTTCAAATACTAGTTGATTAATCTTGAAGTGAATGACAATGTCCTTGATCAGACATTGAATTCAACAGAAACCTCTCACTTCCCCTCCTCCCGTCATTCTCCCAGCCATCTTGATTCCAATGGGCTCCTAAGAGTCCAGCAAGAACACAAAATAAGGAGCCCTTATCCTTTCTTCCCACAGCCTCCATTGCCCAGACCCCACTAGATGCTAGACAACCTACCCTTCTAACATGTTATCCCCCTATCCTTAACTGGGCTCTACTCCAATCCTCAGGACCATTATTTTCTTCTGAATATTTATTATTTGGAACATGGCTGCTCATACCATTATAGTGAGGAAGTCACTAACTATTGGCATCCCTTGGAGATATTTTAGGTTCAGTTCGCATCACCTCAGTAAAGCAAATCTCACAAAAAAGCAACTCACATAATTTTTTTGGTTTCCCAGTGCATATGAAAGTTACAGTTATACTAGTTAAGTTACACCATTAAGTGTGCAATAGTATTATGCCTAAAAAACAATGCACATGTCCTAAATAAGCTTTATTGTTAAAAAATGCTAACCATCATCTAAGCCTTCGGCAAGTCATAATCTTTTTTTGCTGGTGGAGAGTCTTGCCTTGATGTTGATGGCTGTTGGTGGTGGTTGCTGAATGCTGGGGTGACTGTGACCATTTCTTCATATAAGACAATAATGAAACTTGCCTCGGATCTTTTGACTCTTCCTTTCACTTGACCATTTAGAGGCCATCGTAAGATTATTAATTGGCCTAATTGAAATGTTGTGTCTCAGGGAATAGGGAAGCCTAAGGAGAGGGAGAGAGACTGGAATGATCAGTTGGATGGAACAGTCAAAACACACACAACATTTACCTATTAAGTTCACAGTCTCACATGGGCGAGTTTTGTGGTGCCCCTAAACAATTGCAATGGTAACACCAAAAATCACTGATCACAGATAACCACAACAAATATAATAATAATGAAAAGTTTGAAATAGTGTGAGAATTACTAAAAATGTGACCCAGAGACATGATGTGAGTGCATGCTGTGGAAAAATGGTGCAGATAGACTTCCTTGATATAGGGTTGCCATAAATCTTCAATTTGTAAAAAAAAAAAATTCCATTTTTTTTATCATGATGTGAAGCACAATAAAACAAGGCATGCCTGTACAATATTTATGTAAGATGATGGGTCAGCAGGCCTTTCCATCTGCCCTGCCCATGAAGCCTACCATAGGCATTGTTCCTCAACGTGAGCTGCTTCTATTTGTACTCCCAGAGCTTAGCACAAAGCTTGACACATATAAACATTTAATAAATGCTTTAAATACTTAAGTTTGCTTAAAATGCTTAATGTGCTTTTCCATTGCTTAAAAAAATGCTTAAAATGCTTTCCCATTCCATTAAAAAAAAGCTTCTTAATTTTACTACATGCAAGATCTTGTGCTAGGCATGGCGCATAGAGTACAACAAAACTAAAATAGTACCTGCCCTCAAGGAACTTGTAGTCTATTGGAAAGAGACAGTATGTATGAGATTAAGTATATTCATGGTATATCCAAGGTAAGACAAAGTAACATCAAGACCAAAAAAATAACAACAACTGTTCAGATCAGGAAAGGCTTCATATAAGAGATAGTATTCAAGCCTCTGAAGAAAACAGGAGATTCCATGAGGCAGAAGGGAAAAGAGAGCACATTCTAGACTGGAAGACACAGAGGTAGAGGGAGAGAACAGCTAGTAAGAAAAGGGTTACAGTATGAAATAAGCCTGGAAAGATAGGTGGGAGCCAGATTGGGAATGTTTTTTTTTTCTTTTTTATGCCAAGCTGAATATATCATACTTCATTCTAAAATTTTCAGGGAACCACTCAAAATTTTTCAGTAGGGAAGAGACATGGTCAGATTTGTTATAGAAAGACCAATTTAGTACTTGTGTACAGGATGGAGTGGCAAGGGAAGCCCCAGAAGTCAGAGGATCAATTAGAAGAATATTGCAGTAGTCCAGGTGAGATGTAATGGGGTCTGAACAAAAATGGAGGTTGTCTGAGTGAAGAGAAAATATAAGAGATGTTGCGGCAGGAAGACTCACAAGAAAGCAGTTTATTGGTAAAGTAAAGGGAAGAGTTAAGGATGACTGAAAGGATGGGCTTCTGATGACTGAAATGAAAGACTTTGGCAAAGAGATTGGGTAGGAGGAAATGATAATGAATTCTGTTTTAGACATGATGAGTTTGAGATGCTGATGGAACATCCAAATGGTGATATCTAACAGGCATTTGGTAATAGAAACCTGGAGCTTATGACTGAATTTAGAAGTGGATATTTCGGTTTGGGAATTATCTATAAAGGTATGATAAACAAAACAATTGGATGGGAGAATACCAAGGGAAAGAATAGAAAGAAGCAAAGAGGCCCCAAGACAGAGCTTCGAGGGGAAAACCCCACTTAGCAGTGAGAGAAAAATAATATAACAGAAAAAAAAACCCATAAAAACTTTGAAAATCACTGATAGCTAGTTCAAATAGTAATAACATCATCATTTCCATTTCTTTGTCAGTTTGAGGCTTGAAAAGCACTTAAGTACTTATTTCACAATGACTCTGGGAAGTAGAAAGTGCAAATATTAACACCTCATTTTGTAGGAGGACAGTGAGGCTCAGAGAATGGAAATACCTTGTCTATGTTTCATGTGGCTGGTACTTTTTGCAGATAGGATTCAAATCCATGTTTTCTGACTTTAGATCTTTTTCAACATAATTCAACAAATATTTATCCAGCACCTAGTATGTTCAAGGCACCCAGCTGGGTACTGCAAAGACAAATGTAGAGAAAACACAAGTTTTACCCTCAAGCTGCTGCCAGACAGAAGGGTTTATAGTTGGTACTGGAAGCAATAGGGAGCCACAAAATTTTATTGAAAAGGGAGATGACATTGTCAAACTTGCACTATAGGAAGATCGATTTAACGGCTGAATGGAGGATGAACTAGAATGGGCCCAGACTTGAGGCAAGGAGACCTAAAGCATGGTGCCTCATGAAAAAAAAGTGCGCTGATTCCCATTTTACAGGCTAGTAAACATGGACAGTTTTCTCTTTACATAAGTGGACTGTTTCATAGACCTCTATGTAAAGCAATTTTTACCTAATGTGAATTTGCCCTCTGATATAGGGGAGGAAGGGAGGGAGACAGGAGAGGGCAGCATGACTCTGGAGGGACGGGGGTGGCACACAGTTCAAGGACAGGTGGAAGCTAGGGACAGAGAAGAGAAAGCAAGAGGAGGAACACGCTGGGGGCCAGGGACAAATATGAGGTGTGGAGTACTGATGGTTGAAAGATAGACACTGGGGGAAGAGGAGGAAGCAGAGAAAAGGTCCCCTCTCTGAGTGCTGGAAGTCTCAAGTCAAGCCCCCAGCATGTGGCTGCTGTGGTGGCTGTCTCTCCGAACATCTCTTCTTTTTAGGTTGTTCTTAAGGTTTGTTGGGGGCCAGGGGGAGAGGCCAGGGAGTACATAGCTGAGGGACAGGAGAGGAGAGAGAGAGAGAGAGTGAGAGAGCACAGTACTGTACTACTGTACAGTAAAGTTAATATGATTTTGTTTGAGGGGATGTAGATTTCTTTCAGAATTCTTAATGTAAAGTCAAATTTGTGTAAAGCAAGAACTGTCTGTATATCATAACTAGGACCAGGGACAGAAACATTTGAGCATAGAACACCTGGAAGCAGTCCTAACAAACCTGCCTTTCAATTGCTAACAAAAAGAACATTTTTGGGGTCAATGTAAAATCAGAGCCCCTGCCAGAGAAAGCATTCAGCGTATTCCTCTCCTGTGGATGGAAAATGCCACACAGTGGAAACAGGGGGTTCAAACTCGGTAATGAATTAAATCCTATTGATTGATGGGAGAAAGGGCTGAGACTTGGGAACTCATAGAGAAGCCCTGAGAGGTAGGAAGCCCACAATAATTAGTTTGCACCATTTTTGTTGTTTGCTTTTTAGGTATCAGATCAATAAAGTAACATTAATAATTAAGGACTGGGATAAATATACCAATTCTAGATTAGAGCTTTGAGCTTTGAAATTGCTTGTGTCAAAGGTTTTTTCCTATGCCCCGATCTCCACAAATGTACAGAATAACTGAATTCAGGAAGAAAGTGAAGGCTCTACTACCTGAGGCTACTTGGGAGATCTGTTCCCCTGAGCTAGGAAAAAGGTAGATAGGTCTCTTTTCAAAGAGCTGCTTATTGCTTTGGTCTCTCTATTCTTTATATGTAAGGCTATCCATTACATCCTTCAATAATAGGGCAGTGGCTCAGAAGAAGCACCATGTTGGAAATTCACCTTGGGCTATTTCTGGATGGTCTTCTCGTCAAAGACTCATCACTTACTGAAACACCGACCCACTGCTACTTGGAGATAGCAGCAAGACCACAGCACATAGGACAATGTGACTTCCTGGATAGAACCTGAAATGTGAGACTTTTTCCAAAAAAGAAAATGATTATGGCTGCTTAGAAAACTCATTGAACAATCTCAATTTTTAAAAGAGACATGTTGAAGATTGAAACAAGGACAAATAAGTAAGAGTAAATAAAATCAAACCCTTAATTAACAGGTATTTACAAAGATCTTACTATGGGCTAGGCACTGTTTGCAGAGCTAGGGATATAAACAAAGGCAAAAACACAGTACCTTTCTTCAAGGGACTCACAATCTAATTGGGGAAATGAAATGCAAACATCTATGTACATGTAAGATTTAACTGTAGATATTACATGTGTCTATATCTATCTATATATGTGTATATATGCATATGTATATGTGTATGTATATATAGTAGGTATGTATAGTATGTATAGCATAGTTTATATAGTATATATAATATATACATATATAGATGTATATGTGTGTCTGTAGTAGGTATGTATAATATGTAGTATGGCATATATAGTAAATATATATGAAGTAGGTATGTACAATGTATAGAATATAACATATATAGTGCATGTGTATATCCAGTAAGTGTGTGTGTATGTGTGTGTGTGTGTAGTAATCTTAGAGAAAAGACACTAGCAGATGGGGGGAACCAGGAAAAGTCTTTTACAGAAAGTTCAATGGAGGGAGAACATGCCAGACATGGCAAGCAACTAATGAAAATTCATCGACTTGGGAAATAGAGTGTCCTGTTTAAGGAAGAGCAAAAAGATCAGTATTGCTGCATCATAGAGCATGTGAAGGAAAGGAAAGTAGAAGACTGGAAAGATAGAAAGGCCAGATTGTGAAGGGTTTTAAAAACCAATGGAATTTTACATTTGATCTTGTAAGTAATAAAGAGACATTGGGGCTGATTGAGTAGGGCAATGATGTTGTCAGACCTGTGCTTTAGGAAGATCACTTTGGCAGATCACTAAGTGTAGGATGGACTGGAGCAGGGAGAGACTTGAGGAAGGGAGACCAAACAGAAGACTTGTAGTGGTTCAGACATGGGTTGATGAGGGCCTGGGTGGAGAGAAGGGGTGGTATAGGAGACAAGTTTATGACTGCAGGAGTTACAAGACTTAGAACAAATAGATCATGTGGAGTGATTTCAAAAGAAGAATCAAGACTGAGAGCCTGAGAAGATGTTGGTGCCCTTGACAGTATAAAGGAAATTGGGAAGGAGAGAGGATTTTGGAAGAATGAGGCTCAGAATAGGCTGATACAATGAATGCTAAAGAAAACAAAACCAAAAAAGGTGGGAGATTTGAGCTATGTTGGGCCAAGAGAAGACCCCAAGAAGGCTCAGGATAAGTGGGATGAGGATCATATATGAGGTGAGAAGGCTTAACCACTCAACTCTCATTTTGATTCTCTTTCAAATGGAATGGTCTTTGGCTTTGTGTAGTTAACAGGGAGTTGAAACTGCATATAAATGAGTGGATGGTGAGAGCATACCTAGCTGACCTCAGTGAATTCAAGTCACTAGATACAAGTAAACTATATCCTAGAGTATTGAAGCAATTGGCAGATATGATTACTGAGCTGGTCTCAGTGATCACTGAAAGACTGGAAGTAAAGAGAGAGGTACCTCAGGACCAGCAAACAGTAAATGTTCTGATTTTTTTTTAAAGTTAGAGTCAGCAAGCTGTAAGCCAGTGAGCCCGATTTTAATTCCTGGAAAATCCTAAAACATATTAATAAAGAGATGGTTTGAGATCCTTTAGAAGGGGAAGCAGTGATCATTAAAAGCCAGCATGACTTCATCAAGAACAGGTCCTGTCACACCAACCTTAGGCTTCTTTTTTTCTTTTTAAGAGGATAACTAGGCAGGCACATGAGAGGAACACAGCACATCTGGCTTTCAACAACTTCTCTCATGTCATTCTTGTGAATGACATATGAACCATGGATGGTTTAGCAGAGTCAAAGCTGACTGGATGAATGTTAGTGGGTCTATGTCAACCTGGAAGGAGGCGACTAGAGAAGTTCCTGAAGGATGTGTACTTGGTCCTATGATAATCAACATTTTTATCTGTGACTTGTATGAAATCATTGCTGATTATGTTTATCCAGTCTGCAGAGAATATGATCCTGTGAGGGATAGCTAACCAACTGAATGACACTCATGATCCCAAAAGATCTCAATAGGCTGGAACATTGGCTTAATCTAATAAAAGAAAATTTAATAGGGATAAATGTGATAGTCTATACTTATGTTTTTTTTTAAAGTATTTTAGAAGAACAGCATGTGAGAGGTGCAGTTACACAATGGTTCAAGTGAAAAAGAATGGGGCTTTTAATGGGCTGAAAGTTCAGTGTGAATCCACTGTTTAACACAATAGCCAAAATCACTAATGCTATTCCTACAATTCACTGAGAATTATAACTTCCAGAACAAGGGAGGTTGTCATTCTGTTGTATTCTCTCTTGGTCAGACTACATCTGGAGTATTAGGTTTACTTTGGGGAACCATATTTTAAGGAGAAAAAAACTGGAGAATACCCAGAAGAGGGTAGCTATGATGATAAGAGGACAGGAGACCATTCCGTACAAGGATTGGTTGAAACTAGATGGGGTGATCAAGGAAGCCTTCATGGAGGAGGTGACTCATGAGCTGAGCCTGAAAGGAAGAGAAAGATTTCAAGAAGCAGAGATGGAAGGTGATAAATACTGTTCAAGGCATAGGGAATGACTATGAAGAAAAATACACATGATAAGAAGGACTGATGGGGAAATGGTAGATTCTTCTTACAGGTCAATTAGTTTTAATTTGATGCTCAGAAACAGACAAGATAGAAGCAAATCCAGGAAACAAAAAAGTACTTATTAAGCACCTTCAATATCCAAAGCCTTCTGTGGGGCATTGTATTTAATAGACAATTTGAAAATAGGGTTAAGCTTTTAAATAAAATTATACCCATATTCAAAGAATATATTTGAGTCACAGATATTAATACGAATGCCTTCTCATGCCAAATGCCATTACAAATATAAATGATGTGCTTCCAATATTTCTTCTAAGAACAATTCATAACCAAACGACGGAAGTATGCTTCAATGATGACGACAGGAGGACAATTCTTTACAACCAATTGCCACCTTTTTAGTAATTAACATGGTCCATATGGAGTGAAAGGTCATTCCTCATTCTCTTTCAGGCACAGTCTTTAATATTTACCAAATAGTGTTGTATTGTTGGAAATGTCACAGGTGCTAAATCACAGGGGTGATTATCCATGGGTGATTCATGATGACTTTGTTCATTAAGAAAATTACAACTAATTTATTTGGGTGTTATATGTGCTCTCCTCCCAAAGAATCCAAGTTGATTAAAAAAGTGAATTATGTTCACCATAGTTTCCTGAGTCAATTTTACCCATACAACATGAGTTGTAAGTTTCTTCCAATTGAAAGGCAAGAAGAAGAATGTCTAGCTGTCACTGTCATCTCGCCTTGGGCCTCCATGAGAAATCTAAATTTTAAGTTATTCTAGAAAGAGGAGGTTAAAAAGATTCAAAGCAATGTGTGATTTTCTTTTTTGCCTATCTAGATGAGAAGAAAACCATGTTCAATTCAATTCAAATCAAATAAAGGAACATTTATTAATAGCCTTCCTACCATGAGCAGATCCCAACTCATTAAAGTCATACTTCAACACAACAAAAGATCTGTGATTTCATCAGCCTGAGCATTGAATCCATAATACCAAAGATTTAGATTCAGAAGTAAACTCAAAGGTCATCAAATCCAATTCTCTCAATGAAGGGATCCAGATAAGTAAGGTGACTGGTCTAGGTTCACAAATATATTAAATGAGGTAAATTTTGAATTCAGATCTTCCTGATTCCAAGTTCAATGCTCTATTTAATACACCAATGCAAACCTTAGGAGACAGAGACTGAGTTGCTTTTGCTGAAAAAAATCATCTCCTGATTGGGTAGGAAGAGAGCAGGGTTTTGAACCATCCACCACTAGCTGAGCTGCGTCTCAGAGAAACCAGCTCACAATTTGTGCCCAAGCCTTTACTCAAAACTTTCACAACCTGTTAGCAATTACCAGAGCTCCTGTTCCATTGGCAAAATGTGAAAACCTAGGGTCACCTCCAGCATTGGGAGAGGAATTTTTCCAAGGCTAGTTAGAGAGAAGGCTGGAAATGGAGCCATGGAGGTTGGGTTCAACTTACCCCAGCCTCAGTTTCTTCATTTGTAAAATGAAAAAGTTGGACTACATGGTTTTCAAAGTCACTTCCAGCTCTAGATGGGTGATCCTCAGATCCATACTCAAAAGGACCCTCTCCTTACTTTAACACTCCCTACAAGTTACCATTCAGCCTCTATATGAAGACCTCTAATGGAGAGGAATCCACCACCTCCAAAGGTACATCTCGTTCTGCTTTGTTATTTGGTCCTGTTCAACTCTTCATGACCTCATTTGGGGTTTTCTTGGCAGAGATAATAGAGTGGCTTGACGTTTTCTTTTCTAGCTCATTTTTATAGATGAAAAAAATGAGGCAATCTTGGTTAAATGACTTGCCCAGGGACATACAGCTATTGTATCTGAGGCAGGATTTGAACTCAAATCTTCCTGACTCCAGGCCCAGAGATCTATTTACTGCACCACCTACTTGCCCCTGTTCTACTTTGGGGCAGCACTAACTGCTTGACTGGAGACTGAGAAGAATTTTCTAAATTTGTGTCTTAGCAGTTTCCATCTATGCTCTTGGGCCTACCCTCCTAGGCCAAAGAGAACAAGGTCAAATGCTCTTCCTATTGAGCCTGCCCTTGTTTGTAGTTTTATTCTCTGTTTATTTGTTGTTCTTCTTGTCTGTGTTATTTATTGCTATCTTCCTGGTTTATTATTGTCTTCATTGTTTGCTTTTGAGTTAATAGTTGCCCCTTTCTATCCCAGTAGGCTGTGGAAAGTTAGGCTGGGCAACAGAGTTACCCTCAGGACTAGACAACCACCTATACCTCTACTAGAACTGGATAGACTTCTAGATCCTGGTTCCTTTTCTGGTTCCCTGGATTTTTCTCACTAGTCTCTTAATTTACCTTCAAGTCCTCTGGAATGACCTCACTCACGCCTGAAAAGCCCATGATTTTGTACCTGTCTCCCCCTGGCCGTCTGAAGCTATGCTCCCAGCAAACAGCAGCAGTGACCCTATCTCCAAGAGACGTTGATGAATGAGAGTGGGCTCTTGTGCTTCCTAGGTCCCAGAAGACATCTACATGGAAATGGGGGTATTCATCCCTCAACCCTTGAGAAGAAGAAAATGGGGGGGTTTCCCCACCCCAAACAAAGGAGACTATTGAAAAGGAAGATAGAGCACCATGGGGTTAGAGCTGGATGGGATCTCGGGGGCCATTTTATTTTACAAATAAGGAAATTAAGTCCCCGGTCCTGTTCTTCATGATAATTGACAAAATGCCAGAATGTGTAGTGGTAAGAGCACAGGTCAGGCAGGATCCAAATTGTGGGAATTAGAATTCTATTTGAATAGCGCTGGTTGCATTCCTTCCCATTCCTTACCCCACCCCTACCCTTTCCCCTTGTGTTATTTGAAGAGTTAGCTTCTGGAAGCTCAGAACTAGAGAGCTGGGGCTTCTGGGAGGAGAGACCTCTTTAGGGGTGGAGTCTCAGGCATCAAGCCTCTGGTCCCTGAGCTTTCCATTCTCTAAAGAAGGGCAAATAAAAATGAAGAAAGTGAAAGAACTCAGGCTCGCATTAAAAAGGTATGGAAAGACAGAACAATGGAAAATGATGGTGGCTTGTCAGGATTAATGAGACAATGTTTAGGGGCTGGAGTGTGAGTGTAAGTGAGGCCCCTAGGGGTGGAGGCCAGGGGGTTGGATGTGGAAAACAGTGATCCATAGACTTGAGATGCTCCTTAAATACTAACAATTTAGATGTGTACAGAGCCTTTCATCTCATTACGCTCTGAGGAGACACATCTCTCTTTAAATAACTATTAACAATTGGCCCATGTACATTAATCAAGGCCACCAGAATCAACAGTATCTACTACAAGCTACAAATTGAGGCTGAAGACCTTGTGCTTGGGAAGCCTGCAGTTTTCCTTCATCCCTGGCCTGCATTTTTGGATGCTAGTAATAAAAAGAACCAAAACAACAGTAATAATTCTTATCATTTATATAGTGCTTTAATCTTTGCAAAATTCTTGACATATATTCTCTCATTTGAGATTCACAGCAACTCCATGAGGAAGATGTGATTATCACACATCTATCTCACATAACTGCCTCTTCTAGAGTTAAGTGACTTGTCAAAGGTTCAGCATTTCAGGTGTGTCTAACTCTTTGTGAGACTTCTGGGGTTTTCTTGACAAAGACACTGGAGTGGTTTGCCATTTCCTTCTCCAGTTCATTTTACAGATGAGGAAACTGAGGCAAACAGGGTTAAGTGACTTGCCCAGGGTCACACAGCTAGTAAATGTCTAAGGCCAGATTGGAACTCACAAAGATGAGTCTTTGTGACTCCAGGCCTGACACTCTATCCATTGTGCCACCTAGCTAGTAAGTTTTTAAGACAGGAGGCATGGGAAAGATCTTAGCTTGAAAAGGCCAAGGTCTCCCCCTGCATCCAGGGCCATCTCTAGTCATCCTGATCTATATATTGCCACCGAATCCAGATGGCTCAGGAGGAGAGATTGAGGCTGGTGACTTTGCACAGCCCTGCCTCACTTAAATCCAGTTCACTTGCAAGTCATGACATCACCTTCTTGATGTCACTGTCCTCTTTGAGAATGAAGGACAAACAACAAGACAGGATTGGACAACCCTGTTTGCCTCAATTCCTCATCTGTACAATGAGCTGGAGAAGGAAATGGCAAACCACTCCAGTGTCTCTGCAAAGAAAACCCCAAATGGGGTCACAAAGAGTCAGACGTGACTGAAATGACTCCACAAAACTATGAGCTGAAGTCTTCCTACCTCCTCATCCAGGGTTATTTCCACTACTCCAAACTGCCTCTTTCAGGACCACTTAAGAAGACAAGGCAAAAAGGTCTGTGTCTGAGTAAGATAAAATAAATCATTTAAAAAGGTTGGTAGACCAATCCACTCTTCTTTTAAGTCAGTTACAGTTACATGATTCCAAATAGTTGAAGACAACAATGTATTTAAGTGTTTTTTTCATTCATTCTTTCATTCATTTAATGTACATTTATTAAGTGCCTACGATTTTCAGAGCACCATGCTGGATTCTCAGGGAATTAAAAAGGATGTTAATTTCTTGAGCTCCCTGTGCCTAACACAGGGCCTTAGGACAATCAATAAATTTATTAAGCACCTTCTATGTGCCAGGAGCTCTGCTAAGCACTAAGGACATGAAGAAAGGCAAAAGGTAGTTTCTGCTCTTAGTCTAGTTGGGAAGAAAACATGCAAACAACTATGTACGGAATGGATAGGAAATAATTAAGAGAGAGAAGGCATTAGAATTAAGAGGGAATGAGAAAATCTTTCTGTAGATGGTAAGATTTTAGTTGGAACTTGAAAGAAGTCAGAGAAGTCAGGAGGTAGAGATAAGAAAGGAGAACACTCTGGACTTAGGGGACAATTAGTGAAAATTCCCAGAGTCAGGAGTGCGTGAGGAACAGTAAACAGACCAGTGTCACTGAATCAAAGAGCACATGGTCGTGCAGGGAAGGGAGAGGAAAGGGGTGCCAGGTTATTATGGGCTTTGAAAGCCAAATAGAGGATTTTATATCTGAGATGTGAGGTAATAGGGAGCCATTAGAGTTTATTGAGTAGAAGTTAGACATGGAATGTGCATTAGGAAGATCGATTTGAGAGCTGAGTGGAGGATCAGCTGGAGTAGAGAGAGACTTCTGACAGAGAAGCCAATCAGTAGTATATTGCAATAGTCTAGACATGAGGCGATGATGGCAAGCACCAGAATGGTGGTAGTGTCAAAAGAGAGAAAGTTTTTTTTTTTTTTAAATGAAATATATTACAAAGACTAAATCAGCAGATCTTGACAACAGATTGTATATGGGGTTGGAGGAGAGCAGGGTGAGAGAGTGAGAAGTCAAGGAAAACACTCAGGTTGTGAGCCTATGCGATCAGAAGGATGATGATACCTCCAAAAGTAATAAGGAAATCAAGAAGAGCAGAGGGTTTGGAGGGAGAGATGAGTGCAAGTTTTAGATGTGTTGAGTTAATGATATCTATGAGACATCCAGTTGAAGATATCTATTAGGGAATTGGGGATTCCAGACGGGAGGTCAGCAGAAAGGTTAGTGCTGGATATGTCGATTCAAGAATCATCAGCATAAAGATCATAATTGAATCCACGGGAGCTGATAAGATCATCAAATATAGAGGAAGAAGATAAGAAGGCTTATGGGACAGCTGTGGTTAACTAGCATGAGTTGCTCACTAAAAAATATTTATTGAATTAATAAGGCATGATCACTTCCTTCATGGAGCTTACAGTCTGGAAGCAGGACAAGACACAAACACATGACTGTAATCCAGAATAACAGATTATAACCTGTACAAAGTTCTCCCTTAAGTGTGAAGGGGAAGGTAATTTCTGACATCAAGAATCAGAGAAGACTTCCTAAGGGGCTGTCCAATTGAACTTAAAAGTTGGGTAGAATTTCAACAAGCAAAGAGGAAGAGATACACAATTTCAAGTACAATTAATAAGAGTGTGACCACAGGCAGGAAGGTAAATGGATTCAGAGAACATTTTGGGAAGAGTGTAGAAACACTTGACTGGAGAGTACAGTGTGGAGGAAGGAGTTCCGTATCACCCTTCTTTGTTCCCTTCCCATGATGCTTGTCTCTAAGGTCCTTTTTTACTTCTGTTCTTCTTTGAATTTCTTCATCTGTTGTATGTTGCAGCCTGTTCACACCCACCATGGCCCTCTCCCTTGATTCCCAGGTGATATTCCATAAGGTATGTTATTTTGGCAGCTACATGAAGGATACATTGGAAGTGAGAAGACTTGATAAGAAGCTTTTACAATCATTCAGTCCTGTTGTGACTACAGTGAGTAGACTACAGCGTTGACAATTCACACTGCATCAAACTCACAGCATTTTAGAGATGAGAGGGAGTCTAATCTCACTTAACACCTGAACAGGAACTCTTACAACTTCCCTGAACAGTAATCAGCTAGGAATAACATGGAGGGAACAGATATGCTTGGAATATCCATATGAAGGGGCAAAGATGCAGGAAATGAGTGTAACCACAGCACACCTATGTGGAGGGACAATTCCAGATACTACAGAGCTGCTTTGGCTAAAATCTTTGCTGAGTCTGCTCCCTAGCAGGCATCACCTACAATGTATGTCTTTTCTGTTATGTATCTATTATGTCTATTCTGTTCTCTGCTGGGCATCACAGCTTCCATCCAGCTAGTCTTCCACTATCCAGCAATCTTCCCGGGGAACCTAATATCTTGTTCAATATCTACTAGTGTGGTTTTAGTTAGCAAACAGAAGGTGGTTACATTTTTTTTTCAATCACCCATACCATCTATCAGATAGATAAATGAATGGATGGTTGGAGGGGTCGGTAGATAGACAGAGGCAGATATAGAAAGATAGATATAGATAGAAAGATAGATAGATAAGTAAGTAGATCACTTATTAAATACTATGTGCCAGGCACTGTGCTGAACATTGCAGATACCAATATAAATAAACAAGCAAGGCAGTCTACTCTTAAGGAGCTTACCTTCTAATAGGAGAAGATAACACCTATAGGAGAGTTGAGAAGGAGGGAAGAGGGATAGAGCCTTGGAGTCAGGAACCCCTGAGTTCAAATCCAGCCTCAGACACTTACATTTACTAGTTGAGTGACCCTGAGCAAGTCACTTAACCCCAATTGCCTCACCAAAAAGCAAAAAAAAAAAAAAAAAAAAAAAAAAGGAAGGAAGAGGAAGGAGCATAATGTGGCAGCAAGTTTTGGAGATAGCTGGCAGATAGAAGCCTGGATATAGGTAATCCAAGGTAAAAGCTCACTTATCAGAGCCCAGTGTGGTTTCAGGGATGGAGAACAAGTTTTCAGCTAAGGATAACGTCAGGAAAGCAGATGTCATAGTTTGAATATGGCTGAAAAGTGCTAAAGGTGGTGGTGGGAATTGCTATGGTTATGAAACTTCTCCCATTTAGAGGAGAACTACAATTCTCCTTAGTTAGTTGTTACCCATTAACAGAAACTCTTTCAGCCAATGGCAATCAATCCCCTGAATTAATCCTGTTTAGCTAGGGTGCAAAAAGAAGGTAACTAATATCCAAGATAAGATCTTATCTGCTCTTTGAACTCTTTGAAATGTGCTCTTTTCTACTGTCCTCTAAGTACCTCAGTTCAAAGAGACTAAAGATCAGAAAGTCATTTTAAGTGGTAGTCCTTATCTTGACCCCTGGCTGAGGCAAATATCCCCAGGGCTCTATTTTCTCAAACATGAAAAGATCACTGGTTTAGAGCTGGAAGAGTACTTAGACACATAGTCCGGTGGGGAAACTGTGACCCTCTTGGTCCTCAAGTGTGGCCTTTTGACTGAATCCAAATTTCACAGGACAAATCCCTTTAATAAAAGGATTTGTTCTGTAAAACTTGGACTAGGTCGTAGTCATTTTATAGATAAGTAAACTGAAATCCAGGAAGGTTAAATGACTTGCTGAGGGTTACATAGAGGTAAGATTTGAACTCAGGTACTGACTTCGGAATGACTTCTATTTTTACAGTACCACGTTGCAATGACAAAGATAAGTAATTTTAGACTCGCCCATCATGTTCCTCTGTTTAGCACAAATGACAAGGTGTAAGAAAATTTCAAACGCTAATGAATTTTATGCTGCTTCCTATAAGCAATAATTTACAGATCTCTCTCTCTCTCTCTCTCTCTCTCTCTCTCTCTCTCTCTCTCTCTCTCCTACTTGGAAGGAATTATTGTGTTCCTTCTAAGTTTCCTCTTCTCCAGACCAGGCACAAGCACTTTCTCATACTCAGAGTATTTGCATATTATTAAAATTCGTTAGAGCTTGCATTCTGTAGCCATAACCTTTGAGAATTCCATGTTATGATAAGGTGATGGCCCAGTCATAACTAAGGTGGGAAGATCAGGGCTTTGCCTGAAGGTAAAAAATGTAAAAAGTACTAGCAGTACTTCAGTAGGTAGAAACACTTGAATTTAACAGGTAGTTATCAAAATATTTAGTTTAAAAAAATCAAGTTGCCCTGCTTCTTTCCCTTGGTAGTAGTACCCAATATGGGCTTCTTCTCTTTCCTGACCCACCTTATCCTTCTCCTTTCCCTTGCCTCCTTAGCTCCTAAGGGGGAGGTGGGGAATGAGCATTTATTAAGTGCCTTGTACTATTGTTAATCACTTTACAAATGTTATCTCATCACCTTGTCTTGGGAACTTTATCCACTGACATTCATCGCCTTGAGGTATCCATTTCCTTACTATGGGTCTACCTCATTTTTCCCCACCTCCCGGGACCTTATATCTCTAGGTTCAAGGCTTCTCCCTTGCCCAAGGTCCAAGGTCTTTGCCTGGGGTCTTTAATCCCTTCCTCCCAACATCCAGCTCAACTGTGCTTGCCCCAGGCATCACAATTGTACAGTACTGTTCTGGGCATTGGAAAACTAGTCCCCAACAAACAGCATTAATGAATACAAATAATGAGAGTGCAATTATTAGGGAAAAAATCAAAGCTGTAGCCCTAAACATAACTAGACAGTAAGGTGAGAACTTAATAACACACTTTGGGATAGATGCAATTTGAATCAGTGAAGCTATTAGATCTCAACCAATCAATTAAAACTTACTGAAGGGTGTGGCATTTCTAGATCATTCAGAATGGTGTTAGAAAGGTCACCTGGTGAGAACAAGGAGACCATCCCTGGGACATGATGCTACTCAAGAAAAGGTGAATGGTGCAGGTGTAAGGACAGTGGTTGGCAAGGACAGAACTGTAAGGAACTGCAAGACTACTTACCTAGTCCAGCATCATTTTACAGATGAAGAAACTGATGCCTAGGAAGGAGTCAATTAAGTCATAAAGAGAAAAGCCAGGATTTAAATACTCTGTTTTCACACTCAGTTTGGCTTCCAGTACATCACAAGATAATTTGAGGGGAGATGTTTTTTATAGAACTGGAAGGGACCTCAGAAGTCATCTAGTTCAATTCTTTTGTTTTACAGAGGGGGAAACTGAGACCCCAACTCTAACCCTAACCCTAAATGTCAGCTAATAAGTACCAGGTCTAGGATTCAAACTCAGGTCTTCATACTCTAAATATATTATCCTTTCTGCTATACTAAGAGACAATTTTTCACAGGACAGAATAGTGAAAACTGTACTTTAATGATACAACTTATTAAAATTAATAATGATAGTATTTATACACTATTTATATAGCTTTTTAAGGTTTTGCAAAGTGCTTTACAAATATTATTTCATTTGATCCTCACAACAACCTTGGGGGGGTAGGTAGGTACTGTTATTATTCTCCATTTAGCAGATAAGGAAACTGAGGCAAACTGAAGCTAAGTGATTATCAGAGGATAACATAGTTAGCAGATGTTTGAGTCTGGATTTGAATTTAGGTCTTCCTAACTCCAGGCCAATTGCTGCATCCTCCAAACCATGATATTGTCCTCTACTTGATTGCTATCAGGAGGATGTAATCCTAATGTTCTTGGTCAACTCCCTTAGGTTGATCTAATTGTTAAAATTTAGTCAAACCACTTACTGTATCTTCTACAGAGGTATAATCCTGATGGACAGTGTGTAGGGTATTACATTTTTTTTTATGTTCCATTGAATTGCAAACCACATTTCCTTCTGAAAGATGAGAGCTACTTTAAAAACAAACAAACAAACAAACAAACACCCATGAAAAATCCCCCAACTCAAACAAAATTGAACCCTCACCTAAGCAGGAGTAAAGACCATTCATCAATATCCCCCAGGAGCACTCTCCAAGGTGCCATTAAGAGTGTTCAGGAAGATCATCTCTGCTCTGCTGATAAAATAGGTCAAAACTGGGAAAGTGTTATGGTGATAAAATGTGATCTATTTTACATCCTGACTGTATCTTACCATCAAAAGTAACTTGACCCCTTTGGAGAAATTTTCCTTCCTTGTAAATCCTTAAAGCTGCTTAGAAAATCAGGGCTCATGGGACAATCCTGACCTCAGGTCCTTGTCCATTTTCCTAAATGAGTGTCAGTCATTCTGGCTTGGAAATAAGTGCTATCTCTTGTATTGAACTATTTTTCAAGTGTCTTCTCATAGAATTTTAGAGTTGAAAGGGAGCTCCTCCTTTTATTTTGGTCCAGACCTAGGATTTCTTTTCTGGGAGAGACTTCGGGTGTTAGAATTCCTTCTACTAAAAGCAAATCTCCCACTTTTCTTTTCCTCCTTCTCCTCCTCATCGTCAAATATTGATTAAATATTTACTGTGTTGGGTATTGTGCTAAGAACTAGGGATAAAAAAGGTTTAAAAACAAAGGTCCTTTCCCTCAAGTAGCTAATGCTGTAATGGGGGAAATAACATACAAACAACTGTTTACATGGAAGACAGATAGAGACAGATAGACAGACGGACAGACAGACAGATAAATTCACTAAATTGTGAATTTACTAAATTACTAAAGGTAATATCATAAGGAAGACATTAGCATTGGGGGTGTGTGCCTGAGTGTACCCAAAAAAGGCCTCTTACAGATGGTTGGATGTAAGCTGAGTCTTGATGCAAGCTACTTTGGTGAGGAGAGAGGGAGGGAATTCCAGGCATAGGTGCAGTCAGTGAAAAAGTCACATATTCTAATGGAAGAGACAACATGCAAACAACTGTGTACATATAACTTGGTGCCCTAAAGAATCACTTGGGTCATTGAGAGATTAAGTGACTTATCTATGATCACACAACCAATATGTGCCATGAATGCAGATCCTCTTAAATTCAAGGCCAGCCCTCTATTCATTTTACACTTGGCTTCTTATCTAATCCAACTCGTTCACTTTATCTATGAAGAAAATGAATCCTTGAAAGTCCTTAAAAGGAAAGGGACTTCTGCAAACTTAAGGCTGTGAATGACAAAAGCAGAAAGCTAAATTTTTACACTATACCACATTGCCTCTTATACTTTGATGAATCTGTGATTTCATCAATGTGTATACTCCTTCCAATAGAGAAGATCACAACCATCCTTGACCCTACTGAAGGTCTTCCAGAAAAGCCTTTATGACCACTTTCCAGTTATACCATAGAAGAGATTTGTGTTCAGATTAGCTGGACTAGATAGCTTCTGAGCACCTTCCAGTTCTGAGAATCTGTAATTTTCATCTTGTGCCACTCTTGTCTATGTCCACCAAATCCTCCAAATGGGGTTCAACCAACATGGTTCCCACCACTATTAGTAACTTCTCTCTGAAATAACTTGCCATTTAGCCTGTACATATCTTGTATGTACATAGTTGTTTGTGTGTAGTGTCCCCATTAGAATATGTTCTCCCACAGGAGCATATCCTCCACTTAGATAACAAAGTTATCTTTCTAAAGATATTTCTAAAATCTTTCTAAAATTCAGGTCACTCTCTTACTCAATCAATTTAAATAGCACCCAGTCACCTCTAGGATCAAATAAAAATTCTCTGTTTGGCTTTTAAAGACTGATCACTTTCTGTCTTTCCTATCTTCTTACACTTTACTCCCTTCCTTTAACTTTTTAATCTCATGATACTATTCTTCTGGTTCTTCCTTAAATACAACACTCCATCTCCTGACTTCAGGTCTTTTCACTGTCCTCCATGCTTGGAATACTTTCTTTAGACTGTCTTTCCTGGTTTCACTTCAAATCCCACCTTCTGGAGAAAGGTGCTGTTATTATTCCCTTTCTATAATTGAGGAAACTGAATCAAATAAAGGTTAAAGAACTTTCCTAGAGTCACACAGCTATAAGTGTCTGAGGCCAGGTTTGAACTCAGGAAGATGAGTCTTCCTGACTCCAACCCAGCACTCTATCCATGTGCCATCTAGCTACTCCAGTAGTCAGGAGACATTAAAAAGCAGTGAAAGAGTAAAGATGATACCTGTTTATTGTAAGCTGAAAAATTTTAATTTTTCCCCTTTTTCCCCCTCTCTATGTGTTTAACTAGGCTGAACTTTTATGCATTTGCTCACTTAGAAGACTATAATATTCCAGGGCATGTTATAATCAGTACAATATTACCCACAAAAAACAAGCCTCTGGAGGACACCATCACCTATAGAGAATCCCTTTTCCATTTAGTTTAGGACATAGTAAGTGCTTAACATTTTTAATTCATTCATTTGCTTAGACTCTGTTGGGCATCTCCATTAAGAATGGAAAATAGCTTTGATGAGCACATACCTTACAGTTTTTGCCTCCTTTGCTTTTTAGTATTCAAACGATCCTGGGAAAAAGTTTATCTCTGCTGTTGTGGTTCTTGAGTCATCTTGGATGATCTTAACACATGCATGTGAGACACCTTGTAGGAGGACAACCATTAAAAAAGTATTTTGCTCTGCCTCTTGTATTTGCCCATGCATATGTGGTCTGTGACCCTAGTTGTCCAGATTTCCATAAATATCATCTAATTCACTCTCTCCTTGTATAGGCATCTAGAAAGGAGAAGAGACATGTTCGACATCACCCATCTAAAACAGGATATAGGCAAGACTAGGAATTGTGTAAGCAAAGAGCGTGATGGGTAAGGTTCTTTGGGAGGGAGGGGGAGTGAATGTTGGTGGGAGGTGAATCATGGATCCGACCTGTGACCAGAAAGGAGAGCAATGGGGAACACAGATGGGGAACAATAAAAAAAAAATCAAGTTTGAAGAAGTACATTTGAGCAAGCTCCATGGCCAGAGGACCAGAACTCCCAGTGTCTGGGTTCCTGATCTAGTGCTGACCTGGCTTGAATATCTTCTGCAATCAGTTGTAGTACTCCTTTCAGCCCCTCATATTTCAGTGCTCTGAAAGCATCTTACTTCCCCCACCCCCTCCCAAATCTGGTTTTTTTATATACACTCATTCACTTCTGAATCTGTCCCATAACATCTATTCCCCAGGTAGGGATAGCTTTTCCTGGACACTATTTGCCTGATCCCATGCACATGTCTGCTCTGTTTCCTACAGGAAATAACAGGACCTAGGCATCTTCACTCCCAGCACTTTTTCTAAAGCATCCCTCTATTCCTCTTTGTTCTATCACCCTGATATTTTGTTAGGCTCCGTTGCTGTTGTTTCAAAATAAACCAGAGGAATTTAAAAATATTCAGTGGATGAAATCCACAAATGGTGTTGTTCATCAGTGATTCCCTTGCAGCCCTGATACTTTAATTGTGTGAGAATAAATACTGTAACCCATTACTTTCCTATCCCAAAGAGGAAAGAACAAGAGGAATTGAATGATCTCATCCCCTCTGGGAATCACTTTTTTCTATCAAGAAGGAAGTCTGTCTCTTAAAGTTGGCACCAGTATTAGATGCTCAGCTGTCAGGTTCTTCTCACATTTATTCTGAATGAACACAACCCATCCATCAGTGCTTAAAGAGTTTTCTAACAGTACATTGACCTTGAATGTGGCACATTGATTTTCAGTAACGCATCGCAAATAGGGTCGTTACTGAGTCATCCAACAGTGAATGTGATTGGGAACAGATTTCTGGAATTCCAATACGGTGCCACCTGCCTCCGATGATGGATCAGCCTACTGTAAACCATCAATCCTCACCTAGCACTAAAAAATGTGACACCTGGACAAAATTTATCATTATGTACAGTGGGAGGCAAAACAAACAGATCTACCTGAGCTTTGCAGCATTGGACCAGCCTGCAGGGACATCAGCCTGTTTTGTTTACAGCAGCATTTATTTACTGAGATGCTTCTTCTAAAGAACCCCCCTCCCTGCACCTCCATTCCCCTAGGGGGTGGCAGTGGTGACAAAGATGTAAGCACTATAGGGAATTAATTCTGCAGCCAAGATTGAGCTAGAGATACAAAGTCTGGATCTTAAGCTGTTAGAGGTTAACACTGGATCAATTAAGGTGATTGTCTCCTAGATTGCATCGGACAAATATATACACACAAAGGGGATATTAGTGAAATGGGAGAGGAGGAATAAATAGAAATTAACTGATGCTAAAGTAAAAATCAAAAGGGAAAATGATTTTATGTTCTTTTAAAATGTCCAATCATCTTTTGAAAGAAAGGAGTTCATTTAAAATGGGACCAAAAAAAGATTTACCGAGTTCATAATCTCCCTTCCTGACTGGGCAACAAGCGTTACCATTTTTTCTTAGACTTTAATAAGTTTAGATTGCTTTATGACTCTCAAGATTCATAATTATTTAACTCTTCAGTGTCTGTGCTGATTTTCATAGGTGCTAGGAAGGAAGGCTGCTTTGAATATAGGTTGTTCATATATCAATATGTACTATGCTCAATTCATGTTTCATTCAAATTTCCCCTGAGCGTCAGTTTCCTTATCTCTAAAATGGAGATAATAACAGTTATACTACCCACCTCATATGATATGAAACTCAACTGTGAAAAGGCATTGCAAGTGTGAAGCATTAGATGACTATGCTATTGGTATTATTTTGTTTATTGTTATGCCAATTTTCTAATCAAAGCTGACACATCTGTGATTTCTAAAACTTTAACTAGGGTGAGGTGATTAGGGGCACTCAAAGTGTCCAAATTTAAGGGGCACTGCCAACAGGTACACTCCTTCAGAAGAATTGTAACTAAACTTAGCACCTAGTTAGCAAAGGTAATTTGTTAAAATAGGAAGCTACCAGATGTTTAGTATTTCCTTTTTTTCTTCATCCCTGGCAGTGCCATTCCAGGTAAATATTACCCACCACCCACCTACCCTCCCACCCTCCCACCCTAATCTCAGAGAAGAGAAGCCTTGCTGTGCCTTTGAGATTTTTGTCTCCTTCCCCCCCACAACTAATTGAATTTGTCTTAATATTTTTTTTTTATTTGAGAGATTCCTTCATTCAACTTTTCCCATTCATGTTTTGTGGCAGTTGCCTCCATTGCATTTTGGGATGTGTGCCCTGTACTGAAAAATGTAAAAATGTGGACTTGGGTTGCAATGTTTTCTGATGTCCTCTTTCTGAATAGAAGGCTTTAGAAACCCTCTGAAATATTCAGGCAAATTGTAGAGACTGTTGTATCTTTTCCCAGTATCTGGGGCTGCCCCAGGCACATGGCTGATGTTATTTGCCCCAATATAGGAGATTTTTTTGCTCTATTTTCATTCATCTAGGACTGTAATTCAATGGAGAGAGGCAGCCTAGTAGAATGAAAAAAGGATGACCTCAGAACTGAGAAGGCCTGTGTTCAGCTCCTGCCTCTAACATAGAATGGCTGTGTGACCCTGAGCAAGTCACCTACCCCTTGGGACTCCAGGCAAATTTTTAAGACTATAAGTTACAAATTAGCTGCTCTAAATCAGTGAAGGGAGTTTGATCATTTGAAGCTTTTTATACCATGAAATTAAGATACAGAAACATCAGATGTTTAGACTTAAAAGGGACCTTAGAGAGTTTCTAATCCAACCCTTTTATTTTATAGGTGAGAAAATTAAGGCCCAGGGAAATTAAGTGATTTATGCGACCTAGATCATAAATATCAGAGGCAAGATTTGAATCTAGGTCCTATGACTTCGGACCAAAACTCTTTCCACTACACCATTTCCTCTCTTCTCTTCATTTCTTTCTCTGTCTCTCTGTCTCTTTCTGTCAATTTCTCTGTCTCTTTCTGTCTGCATCTGTCCCAATCTCTCTCAGTCTCTCTCCATCTCTCTGTCTCTGTATTTCTATGTCTCTGTTTCTCTCTGTCTCCTTTCCTCTTTCTATGTCTCTCTGTCTGTCTCTCTCTCTGTCTCTGTCTCTGTCTCTCTCTCTTTCTCTCTTCCACCTCCTCTCCTTCTCATTTTTAAGTGGATCTTGAAGGGTTTATCTTTTTCTCCAAATAGTATAAACTTGGTCAATGTTGTCCCCACTGGTGACCAGCTGAAGCTTAGTCATTTTTCAACTCAAGATGCTAAGCGAAAGGGAGGATTTGGGGAGAGCCAGAAGGAATACTGAAAAGGAAGACAGCAGAGGTTCAGATGACACATTAGAATCTACATGACACTTGAACCTGGAAAGAACTAGACAACACGAGTAGGGAAAGTATAAATATATACACATACATAAATATATGAGCACACACACATAAAGACAGATATACATACGTATGTATATACATATACACATATGTGTATATCTGTGTTGACATATGTATGTGCGTGTGTATGCATGTTTGTATGTATGTATATTCTGTTGAGGCTCATTTCCTCAGTATTACCTGTTCTCCTCCATTCTTCTCTCCCAATCTCATGGTCAAAGTACATGTTTTATCTATCTCCCTTCTCCTATTAACCCCTACTGAGACTGCAAACTAGTCATTAGACAACAGCTGAAATGAAGGTAAGTTTTGCCTGTGAATCAGAAGCTATTTCTATATCCTTAAAAATAGGGTATGAATGTGCAAGGGCAGTGTGATGCCATGAGGTTCAGTGGTGTAGCTGGGCAAACACAAAAGGTCAGGATCAGGTGGGGATAAATAGGACCAGCTGCCACTGAGCTCCCCAGCCCAGGCCTCAGCCTCTTTAATTTTCTTCCCATCAAGCAGTCTTCATTATTTCTAAAACATGTACTGTCCCTTTGAAAATTCTTTGTCATTGTACCTATGATGTAATTAAAAGGGCATTGGATGTGAAATCAGAAATCTTGAGGTTAAATAGTGGTTCTTCTCCTTTCTCACTATATGATCTTGAGCAAGTTACTTCCCTTCAATTTTCTCCTGGATGTAAGATGAATTCTTTTTTTAAATTTTTATTGCTTTTTTCAATTAAAAAATCTGTTTTCTCTCCCTTTCAACCTAGAAAAGAAGGAAAGAAAAAGAGAAAAAGAAAGAAAAAGAAAGAAAGAAAGAAAGAAAGAAAGAAAGAAAGAAAGAAAGAAAGAAA
>NW_020954556.1:60511829-60536803 GCF_900497805.2 Vombatus ursinus
AAAGAAAGAAAGAAAGAAAGAAAGAAAGAAAGAAAGAAAGAAAGAAAAGGTAAGGAATGAAGGAAGGAAGGAAGGGAAGAAGAGAGGGAGGGAGGGAAGAAAACAAAAGAAGGAAGGAAGAAAGAGAAAGAAACAAAAAAAGAAAGAAAGAAAGAAGAGGTAAGAAAAGAAGGGAGGGAGGAAGGAAGGAAGGAAAAGAGGGAAGGAAGGAAGCAAAGGAAGGAGGGAGCCCTTGGATTTGACCTTGAAAGGAGACAGGAATCCACCAGGAAGGCAGCCAGGCATGCAGCCTTATAGATGCAGGCATAGAGATGCCAAGTCATGTACATGTCTAGGGAAAGGCCTTGCTTCTCCTCAGCCTCTGCAAGGCACCATATGAACCTCAGTACCACCACCAGTTAGAGGTAATGTTACTTGCCGAGATTTATGTAACACTTTACAATCTGCTACCTCTTTTTTATTTTGCGTTATTTGTTCCTCATAACAATAACTGTCAGGGAGGTGTTCTGATTGTCCTCGTTTTACAGATTAGGCAACTGAGGCTGACAAAGTTTAAGTGATTTGCCCAGAGTCACACAGTTATTCATTGTCTGAGGCAGGATTTGAACTTAGGATTTCCTGAACCCAGGTATAGCACTCTATCCACTAGACCAGGGGAGAAGAAAGTTCTAATCAAGAGAGGTCTCTCAATTCTCAATCTAATACACTTTCCCCAGAGGGATGAGAGACACATAATGCAATATCAGGCCTATACTTAGGGGCTGCCAGAGCTTGCTTATCACTGAGTTAACCCTTGAGATCCCAGGGTTACCTCCATGCTGGGATGAGACATCCATCCAGGAGAGTGTCTTTTGAAAAGAGTGAACCAATGTGGCCCCATGGCCAACCTCCAAAGAAGCACCTTTGAGCACTGGTCGGGTATGTGTATCATGACGTTTAGCTAATTGCAAGTTGCTTGGATGAAAGAAGGGGGTGTCAAGGGTCTGAATTTCATAATTAATGTTTATAAGACACAAACCTAAACACAACCTCTGTGTCTTGGGGTTGGTTTTGCTCTCGTGGGTACCTGAAAGGCTTACTGCCAGCAGATAAGAACAAACCCAAACCTGCCATAGTAATGATAGGCTAGAGTCTACTTCAAGCTGTGGGGATTTGGGTGGGTTTGAAAAGTGCCTATCTCCCTTTCCCTGTGTAATTAGAGCATCTTGTTGGGGCAGAGAGCAAGCCTGTCCAGTAATACCAATGAGCTTCTTGAGGACTTCCCCTGGGACACATGGGAAGCAGGGAAACTCCCAATTTTGGAACATCCTCTCTCTTCAAGGGTCTAAGGAGCAGGGACTGTGTGTACCCTTCCAGAACGGGACTTATTTCATTTCTTTGCTGCCTAAGCTTCAGCCTTTCTGTGAGCAGCCCTGAGAGGACCATAGCTTTAGGGCTGAAAGCACTGAAACTCAGGTCTTCCTGATTCCAAGTCCAGTGCTCTATTCACCATGTCACTAATCAGGTTCTGTTTGGGGCATGTTGAGTTTTAAATGTGTGAGGGGAGAGATGAGGCTTTAATAGGTGGTCAGGGCATCATTATTAAAAGAGAATGGTAGTAGCCTAGGAGGCCATGTTATTTAACTCTTTCTTAATGTTCTTTAGGTCTGGTGAGAAGCATTGCTTAGAATAGTCAGAAACAAGGCTTCATAGTGGAGAGTAGCCCAGATTTGGAATCATCTAAACACATTCTGATTCTTGGCTCTTCCTGTCTGATCACATTAAGTTAGCACACTGTCTCTCTGGGCATCAATTTCTTCATCTGTAAAATAATAATCCTTATTATACCTACCTCACAGGGCTACTGGGAGAATTAAATGAGATAATGAATGAGAATGTGCTGTGTAACTTTCCCATGAAGCCACATATCAGTAAATGTAAGGGTTTGTTATTATTGAAAATGTACGAGATAGAATAAGATCTCATTGTGGGCGCCCACAGGGATTGCTCAAACCTGGTTCTGTGTAGGTTGGGCTGGGAAAGAAGGGTGAGTGAGGGGGGCAGCCTTGTTGTTGTCATGCTCAGTGCACAGACTGAACAGCACAAGCTGAAGAGTTACAGGGGTTTTTGAAAGAAGAGAGGTCTTGCTGGACTGCGTATGAAGAAAGCAGATGCGTTGAGTAGAAAAAGAAGTAGCCTGTGAAAGAAGAAAGGCTAGTTCCCTGTCCTCACATTGCAACTAGCTATGCAATCTTGGACAGGTTGTATTTCCTCCCCATCTTTAAAGCCCTATTTAAATGCTGTCTTCTCTGATTTTCCCATAACTATTAAAGTTGACTTTTACCTATGGCCTATGTACTTTTTGATAGTAACTTTGTAGCTCTCTGATACACTTAATTAATACTGTGTCTCTTAGATAACTGCGTTTGTGTTTTATCACCTTTCCCTCTTTTCCTTCCCTGCACCCTCTACAACACACACACACACACACACACATACACACATAAACACACACACATGCATGCACGTATGCACACACACGCACACACACAGTGAGTTCTGTAAGGATAGCAATATGTTTTGGTTAACCTTCAAATTGTCTTCCCCCCACACACACCAACTGCAACTACTCTTTCCAAAATTATCAAGGATCTTGCCAATGCTCAACCAAATGACTTTTTCTCAAGGTTTCACCTTTCTTGACCTCTCTGTAGCATTTAATTCAGTGGTTGATCACTCCCCCTAAATGCTCTTTCACTTATGGGATTTTGTAATGACCTCTCCCGGTTCTCCCTCTACCTGTCTGGCTGCTATATCTCCATCTCTTTTGCTGGTTTTTCATCCACTGTCCTTCCTGTAACTATGAATGTACTTCAAGACCCTTTTCTCTTCTCTTTCTGTACTCTCTCATGGTGATCTCGTCAGCTCCAGTGGGTTCAATTACCATTTCCATGCAGGTGACTTCCAGACCTATATATCCAGCTCTAGTCTCTCTCTTGAGCTCCAATCCCATTTCACCAACTTCCTTTTAAACATTTCCAACCAGATGACCCATATGTACCCCTAACTCAACATGTTCAAAATAGAACTAATTTTCTTCTTCCCCAAACCCATTCATTTCCCTTAAGGACACCACCATTTTCTTCTAGTCATATTGATTTCTAATCACAAAGTCATCCTCAGCTCCTCACCTGCCCTTACTCCGCATAACCAATCAGTCACAGGTTCTTATTGATTCTACCTCAACACCATTTCTCACATTCATCTCTCTTCTTTCCGATCACACGGCTACCACTCTAGTTCAAGATCTCACAGATCTCTCATGTGAACTATTACAAAAGCCTGATAAATCACCCTGCTACAAGTCTCTCCCTCTCTAATACATCCACTATGTAGCTCTCTATTGCTCAAAAGAGCATCTATGGTTTATTGCTTCTAGGATAATATTTTACCATATATGAAGCCTTTGTTTTTGTCAATGACCTCCATATATACAGCAATGGAATCTCTGGGTCAAAGGGTATGGATATTTTAGTTATTTTGCATAATTTAAAATCATTTTCCAGAATGGTTATATCAATGGACAGTTCTACCAACAATTCATCAGTGTGCCTGTCTTTCTACAACCTCTTCAACACTGACTATTGACATCTTTTTACATCTTTGCCAGTTTGCTAGGTGTGAGATAAAACTTTAGGGTTATTTTGATTTGCATTTTCTTATCTGTGATCTGGAACATTCTTTCATATGATTATAAATAATTGCTACTCGTTTCTTAAGAACTGTTTGTTCATAACCTTTGACTACTTATCCATTGAGTAGTGGCTTTTGGTCTTATATATTTCTATTAGTTATCTATGTTTCTTGGATATCAAGCCTTCTGCAGAAATATTCAATGTAAATAATTTTGTCCTAGTTGACGATTTCCCTTCTTATCCTAGATACATTAATTTTGTTTTTGCAAAATGTTTTCAATTTCATGTAATCAAAATTATTTATCTTCTCTTTTGTAATTACCTGCATCTCTTGTTTGGTTACGAATTCATCCTGTAGTCATAGTTGTGAGAGGTATAAGATCTGCTCCACTTTAATGGTTTTTTATGATTAAGGCAAACATCTATTTGATTTTATTATGAAATGCTTTATAAGATGTTGAGCTAAGCCTTATTTCTGCCAAATATATTTTCAGTTTTCTCAGTAGTCCATATCAAAGACATGGTTCTCTCCTAAGTCTTTTATGTTTTTGGAACATTGAGTTATTAAGATCAATTATTTCTTTTTCTTCCTTGTCCATTATGTTGCATTGATCTAATTCTCTATTTTTAACTGATACCAAATAGTTTGGATTATTGTATCTTTATAGTATATTAAAGGTCTGGATGCTATTCCCTCTTCTTTTCTACCTTTTCCATTATTTTCCTTGATATTTTAGATATTTTCCCTCTAAAAGCATTTCTTTCTTATTTTTTATTGTTGTTCAGTTGTTTTTCAGTCATGTCTGACCCTTCATGAACCCATTTCAGATTTTCTTGGCAAGGATACTGGAATGGTTTGCCATTTCCTTCTTCAGCTCATTTTACAGATGAGGAACTGAGGCAAACAAGGTTAAATGCCTTACCCAGGGTCAGACAGCTAGTAAGTATCTGAGGCCAGATTTGAACTCACAAAGATGAGTCTTTCAGACTCTATCCCAGCACTTTATCCATTGTGCCACCTAGCTGCCCTTAGGTCGCTATGCAAAGTATCCCTTTGGTAGTTTGATTTTATAGCACTAAATTATTTTTGCAACTTTGCTATTTTTATTTTATTAGGGCAGCCCATCCATGACCATTAAATCTTTACCAGCTATTTAAGTTGTTTATTTCTCTAAAGACATTTTGTAATTATTCAATCTATACCAGTATTGACATGTTTCTCTCTGTGTGTGTCTCTCTCTGTCTCTCTTTTCTCGCTCTCTCTCTGTCTCTGTCTCTCTTTTTCTCTCTCTTATATATGTGTGTATACACATATACGTATATAATATAGAAATGCTGTTGATTTTGTGGGTTTTATTTTGTAGCCTCCAACTTACTGAAGCTATTAGTTGTCCTAAATAATTTCTTCAAGGGACCCCTGGGATATTCTAAGTCAACTATTATATCATCAACAAATAGAAATGGTTTTATTTCTCTTCTCTGCCTATCATTATACCTTTAATTTTTAATTTTTATTATGATATTATTAGCATTTCTATAAATAGATTAAAAAATTTCCCATCATAGGTATTCAATAGATATGGTGTGTTATAGTGGATAGAGCACAAGACTTTGAGTCCAAAAGAATTAAGTTCACATTTTGCCTCAGATATCTATTAACTGCATGACCATGGGCCAGTTAATTGCATAGGCTATCTGAACCTCAATTTTCTCATCTGTAAAATGCACAAGTGGATAAAATAATTGCTTTCTATAATTGAATAAAAATGTTGAAAGATAAGCTTATCTTCTGTAGGATCCTCAGAAGTATTTTGGGATAATTCCAGCTCATCACCAGCACCATTATTAAATGTTCATTGAGTTAAGTTGAATTGTATTTAATTGAATTAAATTACTCTTCTTGAGTTCCAGTTTCTCCATCTGTAAAATGGGCATGATATTACCTGCCAGCCCTCATAGAGAGATGATGAGTAATCTAAATCAGGGAACAATGGTTCAACCATTTTCTGATACTGATTGTTATGAGGAGAAGGGAGAGAAGGACATGGGGCAATAAAACTGCCAGTACAACCAATGCTTCTGCCAATAGAGTGGAACTGTCCAGTTCCTGTCCTCTCACTCAGAACCTGGGAGTTTCCAAGTTCTTCATCATGTGTGCTCAGAATTCAGGCTGTCTGTCTGATGGGACACAGTAGATCGAAAAATGGTCCATCTGAGCTGTCCAGCTGTCTTAATGTCCAAATCAGACCAACCTACGCAATTGATTCAATTGATTGTGCAGAAATCAGTCCTGAAGACAGCTAAACACCATAATCAATTCAGTTTCCATGTGCAGACAAGTTCCTGCTTTAATTTATAAACCCCAGGCTCATCTCTGCTCTTCACTTTTCTACTTTCCAAGTAGGAGAGCTCTGGCCTGGATGTTAGGGAAGAAGAGCCCTACATAGGGGCTGTAGAAATGGGGACCATAGAGATCATGCAATCAGAGAATCACAGAATCTCAAATTTGGAAGTGACCAATTTTTTTTTTTTTGTTTTCTTTGCTAGGCAATGGAGTTAAGTGACCTGCCCAGGGTCACACAGCTAGTAAGTATCGAGTATCTGAGGCTGAATTTGAACTCAGGTCCTCCCGACTCTAGGGCCGATGCTCTATCCATTGCACAACCTAGCTATGATAGCAGTATCAGTTTAGAGCTGGAAAGGACCTTGGAGGTCTTTAAGTCCAACGGTCTCATTTTATCCATGAATAAGCAAAAGCCCACAGAGGTAAAAGGCTCCTTACATCACCTGATCAAGAATCCCTACTATAGCACACAACAAGTAGCTATCCAGGCTTTTCTTGCGAATTTTCATTGAGGGCAGAGTCACGATCTCCAGAGGAAGTCTTCCCCATTTTGAAACAGATAGAATTATTTTAAAGTTTGAGCTTATATTAAGCTCAGATTTGCTATTTCAAAAAACCCATCTATTATTCCTCTTTTTGTCCCGGGCTGATGAGGGAGGTTGAACAAGTCTAGACCCACATTTACTAGTTGTTGTTGTTCAGTCCTGTCCAACTCTTCATGACCCCATTTGGGGTTTTCCTTGGTGAAGATACTGGAGTGGTTTGCTATTTCCTTTTCCAGCTCATTTTACAGATGGGGAAACTGAAGAACACAGGATCACACAGTTACTAAGCGTCTGAGGCTAGATTTGAACTCATGAAGTTGAGTTTTCCTGACTCCAAGCCAGGCTCTCTATCTACTGCACCACCTAGCTGCCCAGTTTTACTAAACAGTCCTTCAGATACTTGAGGATAGCTATCATGGCTCCCTCTCATCTCTTCTCTTCCCAGATTTCTTCTTGAAGCTAAGTGTGCACAGTTCTTTCAACCAGTATTCATGCAGCAGAAACTAAAGGTCCTTCAGCATCCTGATTACCCTCCTCCACATACTCTCCAGCTTATCAAAATCCTTCCTAATTAAATTATCAAAGTCCTTCTATTGGTTTCTTCAATTTAGGCATTCTCTCCCATGATGCAGATTGCCACATAGCCATGTCTACCCATCCTGTGTTATGTTACAGTGACTGAAGACCGTGGGATGCTGGACTTGGAGTCAGAAAACTTTGGTTCATATCCCAGCTCTTCCATTTACTATCTATAAAATCTTGGGTAAGTCTGTTAACCTCCATAATTTTCAGTTTCATACTCTGTAAAATGAGAGGGGTTGGGTTTTACCACCTTTGCCATCTATGATCTTATGTTTTTCTGTTGCCAGAGACAGAGAGAAGATAACATTTTTTCAGTAAATTATGCTGCAATGCAAAAATTGAAACTATTTTTGGCCTGTCCTACAGGCTACTAGTCCACTATCATAAAATTGGGGACTGGAGACAGCTAGGTGGCATCGTGGATAGAGCACTGGCCTTGGAGTCAGGAGGACCTGAGTTCAAATCTGGCCTTACACAAATAACACCCACTAGCTGTGTGACTCTGGGCAAGTCACTTAACCCCAATTGCCTCACCAAAAAACAAACAAACAAAAAAACCCGCCAAACTGGGCATTTATTATTAATAAAAGGAATTTAGATACATTTATTCACAGGAAATAGCAAAGGCCCATTGATAATTGGGAAGCCTTTGGCTGTCTCCCACTGTCAACTTGTTAATTATCTCACTTCATTCGAGTTTTTTAAAAAGGTTCTCTGGCTTTATCTACATACCTACACCATGGGGAAAATAATTTTTCATTAGTTACTTGGCATGGACAGAAACCACCTTCCCTTGCTTTCTACAATTTCATCAAATCCTAATTTTTTTAGCCTGTACTGTGATTTTTAAAAATTGAATTCAGTTAAACAGGCAGTATGCTTGACAATGTTGGCAATAAGCTACTGGCACAACAGATTTTTTCTAGTCAGAGTCTGAAAGAGGAGGCAGCAAGATATAATGGAAAGAAACCTGTAATGGGAATCAGGAGACCTGGGTAACAGCCTCAAACTCTTCTACAAACTTAGTGGGTAACCAAGGTAGATACATGGCACAGTGGATAAAACACTGGGCCTAGAGTCAGGAAGACCTGAGGTCAAATTTGACCTAGGCACCACCTACCTATGTGACCTTGGATGAGTCATTTAACTTTTATTCAACTCAGTTTCCTCAATTGTAAAATATGGATTTTAACAACACTTATCTTGCAAGGTTGTTGAGAGGATCACATGAGATAATATTTATAAAGTGCTCAGCACAGTGCCTGGCACGTAAGAGGTGCTATAGAAATGCTTATTCATATCCCCTAACCAGAGATAACTCACTCTTGCTCTCTGAGCCTCAGTTTCCTCATCTTCAAAATGTAGGGTTTGCACTAGATGACCTCTAGGTCTCTTTTCACATCTAAAATCATAGGATTATTTGATGAAGTTTTAACTTTCTAGAGATCTATCTGTATTGTCATAAGGGTGTCATAAGAGTGGGGGCTCAGAGATTCAATTCAATTTAACAAACATTTATTATTTGTCAGTTATTTGCAAGGCACTGTTTTCTGGACTGAGGATGTAAAACTAGAAAATGGAGATGTTGTTGACAAAAGTTCACATTCTATAATACTTAAACTTACTGAACCTCAGTTCCCTCATCAGGGAACTAGATCATAATAGCACCCCCAAAGAAGTGTGGCATAAGTAGTACATAGAGAACTAGCCTCGGAATCATGAAAAACTGGCTCAGGTCCTTTCTCTGACAAATTCCTGCATTGTGACTCTGAGTAAGTCCCTTAAACTCTCAGTGTACTATCCCCCAATTCTTTTCAAAATTTTTATTTTATTTTTAATTTATGGAATAAAACAAGCATATCAATAACAGCATAATAAAAAGATGTTTGCACATGAAACTGCAAATCTATTATAACTTGTTAGTCCTTTTAAATATATATATTTATCATGTAATGTCAAGTTGTATATATATATATATAAAGTTATCATGTAAATTTTTTTCTTTTTACTTCTTTTTTTTCTTCCCTTCCCCCCCCTCCAAGATGACTACCGTAAGATACACCCTCCAAGTCTTTAAGATTCTAAATTGCAAAAAATGGCTGATCTGCATTGGCACAGGGAGCCTCCTCATTTTTTTTAAAACATTGATTAAAAAAACATTTATTATTTATTCACTTTCAACTTTTTTTTTAATTTTGAGTTCCAAATTTTCTCCCTCCCTCCTACCCCAACTCTCTGAGAAGGCAAGTAATATATCAATTATGTGTGTGAAATCTTGCAAAATATACTTCCATATCAGCAATACTACACAAAAAAGGGCAAGAAAAACAAAAAAAAATCATGCTTCAGTTTTTACTGAGATCATCAGTTCTCTCTCTGAAGGTGGATAGCATTTTTCAACATTAATCCTTCTAAATTATCTTGGATCTTTGTATTGGTCAGAGTAGCTAAGTCTTTCACAGTTGATTGTCATTACAATATTACTATCACTAATATGCAATGATTTCCTTGTTCTGCTCATTTCAATTTGCATGTATTCATATAGGTCTTCCCATGTTTTCTGAAATCATCCTCATCATCATTCCTTATAGTGCGACAGTACTCTATTACAATCATATGCCATGACTTGTTCAGCCATCTCCCAATTGATGAGTATCCCCTCAATTTCCAATTCTTTGCAACCACAAAAAGAGCTTCCAAAATATTTTTTGTACATATAAGTCCTTTTCTTTTTTTTTATTTGAGCTCTTTAGGGTTCAGACTTAATAATCGTATTGCTGAATCAAAGGGTATGCACAGTTTCATAGCCTTTTGAGTAGAATTCCAAAATGTTCTCCAGAATGGTTAGACCAGTTCACAACTCTACCAGCAATTCATTAGTGTACCTATTTTCCCTCACCCCCTCTAGCACTTGTCATTTCTAATAGGTGTGAAGTGGTACTTTGGAATTTTTTTACCTCACGTTTCTCTAATCAATAGTAGGGCAGCTAGGTAGCACAGTGGAAAGAGTGCTGAGCCTGGAGTCAGGAAGATTCATCTTTCCACTTTTTCAGATCCAGCCTTAGACACATTAACTTTGTGACCCTGGGCAAGCACTTAACCTTGTTTGCCTCAATTTCCTCATCTTTAAAATAAGATGGAGAAGGAAATGGCAAAGTATTCTAGGATCTTTGTCAAGAAAACCACAAATGGGGTCACAAAAAATCAAGACGTGACTGAAAACAACTCCACAATAGTTAATAGTGATTTAACGCGTCTTTCATGTGACTGTAGATAGCTTTGATTTCTTCTTCTGAAAACTGCTTGTTCATATCCTTTGATAATTTATTGGGTAATGGCTTTTATTTTTATAAATTTGACTCAGTTCCATACTCAGTATAAATTTTAGAAATAAAATCTTTATTAGAGAAACTTGATACATGTTTTAATATTATTTCATTTTCTATGGTACCTTTAAGCAAAATATAGTTTCCCTGATTATCCCTTTTAATTAGCTCTGTTTTTGATTTTGCTTTGTCTGAAATCATGATTGTAATCTTCTGCCTTTTTTCTTTACTTCAGCTGAAGCATAATAGATTCTGCTTTAACCCCTTATTTTGATTCTGTATGTCTTTCTGTTTCAAGGGTGTCTCTTGTAATCAACATATTGTTGGATTCTAATTTCTAATCCATTTGGCTTTCTGTTTTCATTTTATGGGTGAGTTTATCCCATTCACATTGGCAGTTATGATTACTAACTGTATATTTTCCTCCATTCCATTTTTTTCTGTTTGTTCTTCTCTCTCTTTTTATCATGTCCCTCCTCAAAAGTCTGTTTTTCTTCTGATTACTATCTCACATAATCTTCCCTCTCTTCTATCATCCTTTTCTTTCTCTTATCTCCTTCCCCTCCTATTTTCCTGTCAAGTAAAATAGATTTCTATACCAAATTGAGTGTGTGTGTGTGTATTCTTCCTTTTAAAAACCAATTCTTATGAGAGTGAAGATCAATTATTGCCTGTCACCCACCACCCCCTTTCTGCCTATACTGTAAAATTTTTCATTGTGCGTTTTTTTATGAGAAAATTTTCCCCATTCTACTTCTCCCTTCTCCCATTACATCCCTCTTTCTCACTCCTTCATTTTCTTTTAGATCATCCTCAAATAATTGATTCATACCTGTGCCCTCTGTCTACATAGACTCCTTCTAACTGCCCTAATAATGATACATTTCTTAAGAGTTACATGTATCATTTTCCCAAATAGATATGTAAACAATTTAACTTTACTGAACACCTTATAATTCTCTTTCATGTTTTCCTTTTTATACTTCTCTTTGTTTGCAAGTCAATTTTCTCTTTACCTCTGTTTTTGTTATTCTTGTTCATCAGTGATGCTTTAAATGCTTGAATCTGTTTTATTAAATATTCATTTTCCCCCTGAAGGATTATACTCAATTTGGTTGGGTAGGTTATTCCTGGTTCTATTCCTAACTCTTTTGACTTCTTGAATATCGTATTCTAAGCCTTCTGATTCCTTTTAAACCTGAAAACTGCTAAATATTTGTGATCTTGACTGTAGGAGGTTTCGTTTTGGGATCTCTTTCAGGAAGTGATTGGTGGTTTCTTTCAATTACTATTTTACCCTCTGGTTCTAGGATATCAGGGTGGTTTTTCTTGGTAATTTCTTGAAAGATGTTGTCCAGGCTTCTTTTTTTTTTTTTTTATCATGGTTTTCAGGTAGTCCAACAATTCTTAAATTATCTCTCCTGGATCTATTTTTCAGGTCAGTTGTTTTTACAATGAGATATTTTACCTTTTCTTTTTTTTTCATTCTTTGAATTTTGTTTTATTGATTCTTGATGTCTCATAGAGCTTCCACTTGCCCAATTCTAATTTTTAAGGATTTTTTTTAGTGAGCTTTTATACCTCTTTTTCCATTTGATTAATTCTGCTTTTTAAGGAGTTCCTTTCCTATCTCTTTTTTTCCATTTAACCTATTCTTTTTTTTTTAAAGAGTTCATTTCTTCAGCGAATTTTTGCGCCTCTTTCACCATTAGGCTAATAGTGTTTTTAAGGTGTTATTTTTATTCAGTATTTTTATGCCTGTTTTACCAAGCTGTTAATTATCTTTTCATAACGTTCTTATATCACTGTCATTTCTTTTTTTTTTTTCTTTCAAATTTTCCTACCTCTTTCTTTAACTCTTTCAAGAATTCTTGCTGGCCCTGTGTCCAAGTAGTATTTTTCTCGGAGGCTTTGCTTATAACTGTTATTTACATTGTTGTCCTTTTGACTTTGTGTCTTTGTCTTCCCTGTTACTATAGTAACTTTTTACGGTCAGATGCTTTGTTGTTGTTGTTGTTGTTGTCGTCTGCCCATTTTTTCCAGTCTATTTCTTGACTTTGAACTTTACGTTAAAATTGGGCTACGCTCACCTGGGGGTGGGGAGGCACTGTTTAAAGCTTGAGGCTTTTAGGGGCAGCTAGGTGGAGCAATGGGTAGAGCACTGACCCTGGAGTCAGAAGGACATGAGTTCCAATCCTGCCTCAGACGCTTGACACTTACTAGCTGTGGGACCTTGGGCAAGTCACTTAACCCCATTGCCTATCCAAAAAGAAAAAAGTTTGAGGCTTTTTCATGCTACTGTTCTCAGAGCTAGTTCTGGGGGTCTGCAAGTTTTTGTTGCTTCTGAAGTGGTATGATCTGAGGAGAGGTGTGGTTACTGGTCTCATCTGTGCTCTTGTCTTTATCAAAAGATGGCCCCTGTTTCCCTGCAGCGGCAATTACTAGTACTCCTTTTGGCTCTGTAACTGTGACCAGGTCCCCTACTCTCCTGCAGGTGCAAGTGCTTCTCTTTGCCTTGGAACTGTGACCAGGGCTTCTGGTCCCTTGTGACTAACCACAAGTACTCTTCTCTGCCCTTGAATTGTGACTTAGCACTATACATGAGCAATGCAGCTGCCAATCAGTGCCAGCTGTACCCAGTGCCAGCACAGGGTCCCCTGTAATCTCTTTCTAACCAGTTGTTCCACTGTCTTAAAGTCTCTAGGTGAGAGCTGCCATTGCTACAGCTGCCTCCAAGGCTTACCTCTGGTACTGCTGCTGGATGTGCTCCAGGCCCCATGATGCCACTAGCTTCTCTTGTGAACCTCGTAAGTTGTCATAGACTGGAAAAATTGTTTCACCTTGACATTTATTGATTCTGCTGCTCCATAATTTGATTTGAGGTTTAATTTTTAAGTTGTTTAGAAAGGAATATTGGAACACTTTGACTGGGTTGCTACCTCTACTCCACTACCTTGGTTCTGCTTCCCTGGAAGCCTCTTCATCAATAAAACTGCCCACCCCTCTCCCCTACAAAATACAGTGTTATGAGGATCACATAAACCCTTAGCAAGCCCTGCATACACGTTAGGTATTGTTACTTTATTAACAGAGAAACAAGTGTGCTGGAGTCAGCTTCTAGCTGGCTAATGAGAGCCAATTGTTAAATTTTCAGTGTGAGCATTTACACTTCAGAATTTGGCAAAGACTACAAATCAGGGTTTGATTTTTTTGTTGTTCATTGTCTAGACTTAAGAAAGTGATGGAGAATGTTATTAATATAGATTAAACTTAAACATATGTCCTGCTTCCAGTGAGTTGGTGATCAAACAATTAACAGCACACACTTGGATAGGTATTACTTAGAAGGGTAACAAAGGGGAGGTCCAGATAAAGTGCTCTAGGAAATCGACAAAGAGAGAAAAAGTCTTTTACCTGAGGAGATTGGTGTAGACTTCATGGAGAAGGCAGCTTTAGAGTCTTGAAGGAAGAGAAAGATGGAGATAAGAAGGGAGAGGGGTCATAGTTCTTGCCATCTACAGTTATCAAAGAAAACAAACAAAGGACAGGAGATAAAAGTTCTGGGGAATAGCTAACAGTCCGATCTGGCAATAACATAGAACATATAAATGAAGTAGTGTCAAATAAGGTTGGAAAGATTATTTGGAATAAGGTTGCAAAGGGCATTGGGCACCAGCCAGGCTAATGAATTTCTATTTTACCTACTACAAGAAATTGAGAGTCATAAGATTTTTTTAGCAAAGAAGTGACATAGTCAGAAATGCATCCTATGAAGATTATGAAGGTCTTTATGTGTAAGATTGAGTTGAGGGTGAGAAGATAGTAAAGGAAGGAAAATCAATTAAGAAATGATTTCAAAGAACCAAATGAGAAGTTACAAGGACCTCAACTAGGATGGTAATAGTGTGAAGGAAGACCCAGAGAAAGATATGAGAAGTACTGTAGAAGAAGAAGCTACTGGACTTGGTAACTGATGGGACATAGCAGGGATGTTTGGGTTAATATTTAACAACCAGCTCTTTGAAAGACAAAATGTACCCTGGATACACTTTTAACTTTCATCTGCATTACTAATATTGTTTTCATCACTTCCAATTGGCTAAATAATTGACAAAACAGTAAATTAAGACCATTAAATGCTCACATTGAAAAAATTAACAATAAGCTTCCTTAGAGTTGAGAAGAGCTAGTTCTATCATCCTCCCAGAGATGAGAAAAAAGAAAAGAGCAAAAATATTAACTCTGTGGTTTAAAGACTTGATTGCTTGGTTAATTAATTAGTTTTCTAATTTCTAATCTAAACAATCCTACAAAGAAAATGGACATATATGCCTGTTCTGCTGTATGCAAGAACCATCTAAATCAGTGTCTATACTGGAGACTATCAATATGGTTTCAAGACATTTAGGAATCTAGCCATTCACAGAGGGTCTTATGAAGTTTTTTCCTTAAAAAAAAACCCTCAAACAATATGAATTTAAAGATTGATGCACTGTATGGTGCTCTTAAGGAGTGTAGAAGATGGAAACATTGCACAATTAAGTAAACAATAGACTGGACTTTCTCCAAAGGAGTTCATTGGTCTAAGTGATCCCCAAACAATCAGTTAACTCACTGGTTTTAGAGAAAAAAAAAACATCATTATCTCATTAAAATTCTGGGAAATCAGTTCTTTGGTATCATGTTGGCTAAACAATAAATGACCTAACAGAGAGAATAATTTTTATTCACTTCCTTGGACTTTGCAAGAGTACAAATAAAACAGTCAAGACAATCCATAATGGTTCTGCTTTTCCCATAGTTGCATCTTGCTTATATAGATATGTAAATAGTCATTGGTGGAAGGGGCCATTTGTGTATTTCATCTTAAATTTCTTTATTTCATTTCATAAAAGCAAGCCTTGGATCTATTTCTCTCATTTAAGGAGTTGCTACTGACTTGCTTACTAATCTCAGGCCTTAGAGATAACCTTTAGGATATCTTGCAAGTAGCTGCGCTGCAAAAGCAAGAATTTTCCTTCCATCTTCTCTTCTATTCTATGACAAAATAGCTAGACAGTCACCCAAATGGCCAGCTATTAGGTCTATTTTAGTGGACCAGTCAGATTATGCCAGAGTCTTTAGGATCAATGGTCTGTCATTAAGCTATTTAATATAGTCCAAACTAAGTGACAAAAATAGAAGGGGAGATAGTGGGGAAAAGATCACTTTCATCAAATATTTTGAAGTGGTATGATAAGGAAAACGTACTAAACTTGTTTTGCTTGGTCCCAAAAGACAGAAGTAGGGGGGAAAAAGAGATCTGCTCAATCCAAACAGGAACTTTCCAATAGAGTTGTCCAATGGAATGGGCCATCTCTGGAGATCAAAGGTTCATAGATGGAAAGTTGGGATGGCCCTCAGAGACCATCTAATCTACCTTTTTCCTTTATAGAGGAGGAAAATGATGCCAAAAGTGGTTAACTAACTTGCTCAAGGTCACACAAGGAGTCAGAAGAATTGGGTTCAAATTGTCTTTCAATGCTGGTCTCAAATATGCTTTCCATTTTATATGTATTGTCTATATTGTCTGAGAAGAGAAAGAAAATATATGTCAGAGCCAATATTCAAAATTCTCTGGCGTTTCAGGTGTTCAGGTAGACACCACTTAATCACTTATTAGAGATGCTGTTGATGAAGTGATTTCTGTTTTCACAGAAGTTGAGAGTGGGAAAGGACATCAGTGACCATTTAGTACTACCCATGAATAAAATGAATTCCCATTATAATATCTTACCTGACAAATGGTTATCCAGGCTTTGCTTCATGGCTTCCAAAAAGGGGAAACCTGCCACCTTTTAAGGCAGCCCATGCCACTTTTGGGTAGCTCTAATTATTAAAAAGTTTTCCCTGGCATCAAAACTAAACCTACCTCTTTGCAATTTTGATCCATTACTTCTGCCTTAGGTCAGGTCTGGACTCCGTGAACTCTGAAATCTTTTCCAACTCCAGAAATTGTAGGATGTTCTTTGATTTTATAACCTCCTTTAGGGAGAAAATGAGGTTCATACATGGCCAATTTTTATATTGTATCTTGCACATTTTGCCTTTCAATGCTACAATGCCCTCCCAGGTATCAGAACCAGGGCTAGGCATAAGTATCATAGGCATCTACCTAGCATACGACCTACAGGGAGGGGCCAGGAGAGACAATTTATAATATAATTTTTCAAAATCCACACTTTTAAACTGCCATAACATTCTTCTCTCTAAAGCCTGTTGGGATTTGACTTATGATCTCCAGTGAAGCAAGGGTAATAGGTTTACAATCTAAGTTTGCTGGGTGGACTCTGTAAGATACAAAAATACATTTTTAAACCTCCTCCTCTCTGATCCATCTTTACGTAGCTACCACAACTATTCTTTTCTTAAATAAGATTTCATTTTTCCACAATTACATGTTAAAGTGATTCTTAACATTTTTTTAAAGTTCTGAGTTCCAAATTCTATTCTTCCCTTCCTCCTCATACTCCTCCCTGAGACGGTAAGCAATCTGATATAGGTTATACATGTGCAATCATGCAAAATGTTTCCATATTAGTCATTTTATAGAAGAAAACTTGAATTAAAAAAGTTCATGTAAGTCCAGATTTTTCTGAAATCATCCTTTTTGTCATTTCTCGTAGTATTCAATTACAATCACAATTTGTTCAGCCATTCACCAGTTGATGGGCATACCCTCAATTTCCAATTCTTAGCCACTACAAAAAAGAGCTGCCATAAATGTTTTTGTACAAGTAAGTTCTTTTCCTTTTTTTAAAAATCTCTTTGTGATACAAACCTAGGAGTGGTATTGTTGAATCAAAGGATATGCACAATTTTATAGCTCTTTGGTCCTAGTTCCCAATTGCCCTCCAAAATGATTGAATCGGTTCAACACTCTACCAACAATGCATTAGTGTTCCAATTTTCCCACATACCCTCCAACAGCTATCATTTTCCTTTTCTGTCATATTAGCCATTCTGGTAGATTTGAGATGGTACTGCCAGAATTATCTTCCTAAGGTAGATCTGACAAGGTCCTTCTCATGCCCCTATTGCCTATGAAATCAGATAGATACTCATCAATATAGCATTGCAAGCCTTCCCAAATCTGCCTCCAAACAGCTTTTCAGCCTTACTTCACTCTAGTTCCTCTTCCATACTCTTCACTCCAGATAAAAACTCTCAAACTAACCTTTGAGTTCAACATGTGATCATTTGTCTCTGCGTTCTATGAGACTATCCCCTATGTCCATAATGCTCTTCTTCATTAACTCTATTATTCATATTTCTAATCTCCCTTCAAGACTCAGTTTAAATATTGTCCATAGACCTTTCCTTGATCCTCGACCCAGGGGTGAGTCTTTTCTCCCAATCGAATATTCTTACCACAGAATTTGGTCTCTCACTCCCTTCCTCATATTCCCTCATCTGTGTAGACACCATATCCTCTGCAGCTGAATAGAAGCTCCTTGAAGGAAGGCACTGTTCTGAGATTTGCTCTCCAGAGCTTAGAATATGTTTCATAAATGTCTGTTGACTATGCTGCTAAGTACTCAGAATTTGCATGCTGTTTTTTTTTCTTAGCATATAAATCTTACAACTGCTTGAGGGCTCCCATGTCTCTGCCCTGAGTCTCACATCCTCCTTCCACAAAAAGAAAAGCATTCTTGGGTTGTCTTATATATGACTTAGGATCTTGGGACAGCTAGGTGGCGCAGTGGATAGAGCACCGGCCCTGAAGTCAGGAGGACCTGAGTTCAAATCTGGCCTCAGACCAAACACTTGACATGTACTAGCTGTGTGACCTTGGGCAAGTCACTTGACCCCAACTGCCTCACCAAAAAAAAAAAAAACATCTCCAGGGAAGCAAAGAGTAGTAGGGTTACAATTGGACTATTTATTGTTTGGACTCTACTTCTAGTAGACAAAAGATAGAAAAATAATTTTTTAAACCTCCTCTTCTCCAGTCCATCCTTCACATAGTTACTACATTTATCTTCCTAAGACTTGACTGGCCTCCTGTCCCACACTGGTGTGCCCACATTCATGTGGTGCAAACAAAGAATGTGAAGGATTGACTCACTTTTCACTCTTCTTCTGGATGTTTTGACATTATACTGTACATTTTCTTTACATTGCCTCACTGTTGGCATTTTTGGACAAAGAGAAAGTAGGGTGCTCTGGGTGAGAGCATCCCTATATTTATCAGTAACAGACAAATCCCACCCCCTTTCAGGCGCACACACACACACGCGCACACACACACACACCACCACCACCACCACCACCACCACCACCAACAACAACATTCACCACGAAGAAGTTAACAAGGCTTGAGCTGTGAATGTTGGAAGAGAAATGACTTTTATAGTCAACTAAAGAACTTTTTGATGAAGGAAATCCATTAAATATTTCCTGATTATATGAGCCTCTGTATACACACAGGTTCTGATGCTATTGGAGCATTGAGTGGCAGGGTTAATAGCTGGGCTGAAATGACACGGCCCAGACTGGAATCACGAGCTGTTAGAATCAATACTCAGAGGACATATTGGCCAAATTCTATTTGAATTTATACAAGTGTCACAAGTAATTAGTTAGCTTCTGCTTGATACAGAACTCACTACTTACCAATATGGTCCTTTCTACGTGGGGGTAGATATATTGATTAGGAATTTATCTCTCCACGTAGAACTTAAATCTGTTTCTCTGTAATCCTCCACCTGTACCTCAAACCACTGGATTTTATTTCTATTCTTTAGGTTAAAGCAGATGTCTCTGCAAATGCTTGAAAATATCATGTTCTTCTCCTCTCTGTGATTCTGCTCTTTCTATACTGTCTGGCTAAATAAAGATTCTAAGAATAAGGTAGAATGGGAGCTTGGTGGCTAGGCTGGCCTGTTGGGAGACCAGCCAAGTAGGAGGTGACTAAGTCAGGTGTGGAATCACTTAGATTATACAATAGAGGAAGGGAGAGAAAGGGCTATCCCAGGGGACTGGGAAAGGAAAAGGAAGGTCATCAGAGGAAGCTACTCAGACAGGCTGGGCTGTGAGTATCCCACTTCCCATCAATGCTCACTGTCCAGCAACTTTCCTTTCCCACTGCATCAGCTTCCAACTGTCTAGGCAAGAAACTAGAAATAAAAAAAAAATTAATCTCCAGAGACAGCCCAATCATTTTGAAGTCTATTTGTACTATTAAAAAAGAAGGGTTGCCAACATTAAAAAAGATGGGCAAAGACCTTGATTTCCAGGCCAAAGCTTCTTATCCCTACTTGAGTAGAGGCAGCCATGACCTCTAAGAACTTTGATCATGGAGTCAAGAGATGTGAATCTGGGTGTTGGTTCTGACTATTACTGGGTGACCTTGGGCTAGTCATGACCCTAATAGAACTTCAGCTTTCTCATCTGTAAAATAGGAGTAATAACACCAGCTAGGTGGTACAGTGGATAGAGTGACAGGCCTGGATTCAGGAAGACTCATCTTTTTTAATTCAAATCTGGCCTCAGACACTTACTAGCTGTGTAACCCTGGGCAAGTCACTTAACCCTTTTTGCCTCAGTTTCCTCATCTGTGAAATGAGCTAGAGAAAGAAATGGCAAACCACTCCATATTTTTGCAAAGAAAACACCAAATGGGGTCACAAGGAGTTAGATGGACTGAAAACACTAAACAACACCTACTCCATAGGGTTCTTATGAATTCAGTTCAATTGAACATTTATTAAATGCTTGCTTTGTGCTAGGTACTGTGCTAATGAAGGAGTGAAGGTATAGGAAGATAATGTAAAAACACTCTCTCCCCTCGAGGTGTTTACATTCAATTGAGCTAAATTATTTTGGAAGAAAGTTGGGGGAAAACACTTTGTAAATCTTAAAGGATTATAGAAATGTAATGTGTTAATACTGTTAGTGTAGTAATAACTACACATAGTATAATGAATAGAGAACTACCATGAAATCTAAGGCAGCTGAATTTAAGTCCTGCCTTGGACACTCAATGGTTGTCTGACTCTGGACAAATCATTTAACCTTTTAGTTGCCCCTACACAGTTCACTGACACTACGCATTACAGAGTAGCTGCTGATCTGCATGGATAGAAGGAGTTTCTTCACTGGGAGCTCCCCATAGCAGGGAGGAGCAAAACAGAAGCCAAATGGTTTATCCCTAACATGTCCCTAAAAGATATCTGATTTGCAAGATCAATGGCATCCGGGACTAAACACCAGCATCTACTTGTGGCCTGAGCAGGGCAGGAAACAATGGAAATATCTCTACCTCCAATCCAGGCATCTTGTTTTTATTAATCATGCCTCTCACCTTGGTTTCCAGTCACACTGGATTCATTCAGCTTTTAGACCACTAGGACCCTGAGATCTTTTTTATACAAACTATTTTCTAGCTCTATTTCACTAACCTTGTAATTATGAAGTTTATTTCTTTTTTTAAATAGGACTATACAACTTTATATTTGACCCTAAGTAAATTTGTGATCTTTTTTTTTTCCCCTGTGGTCTATGGAACTGTAGAATCACAGAGGCTCAGAGGTAGAAGTTAATTTGGAGAGCACCTATCTCAACCGAACATAAGCATAAGTCTTCTCAATGAGATCCCCAAGAAATAGTCATCTGACCTCTGACATGATCACCAGAGATGAAGAATGAACTAAGTCTCAGAAAAGGAGGAGAGAAGCATTCTACTTTCTACCAGTTCAGATTGTTAGGAAGTATTGTTAGCTGTCTCTCTTTGATTTCCACCTAGGTGGTGAAGTGGATAGAGTACAGGTCATGGAGTCAAGAAAACCTGAGTTCAAATAATTACTAACTATGAGACCCTGAGCAAGTTTCTTAATGTCTATGTGCCTCAGTTTCCTCATCTGTAAAATGGGGCTAAAAATATAATAATTATTATAGTAGTTCTACTCTCTGGGGCTAATCTAGAAGAGTTTAATATGTCTTCCATGAGACAGCCCTTCAAATAATTAAAAACAAACATTAGGTTCCCCTAAATCTTTCCTTTTCTAAGTCAAGTGCTCTCCATCATATCAAATGATCTTCAGATGGAGTCACCTCATGCACCCTCAGCATTTTGATCACCTGCCTTTGGATACTCTCTTACTTGTCAATATTCTTCTTAAAATGTGGCATCTAGACGCTCTTCTAGAAGTCTGCAGAGGATAGATGCCTTGAGGACTATTCCTAGATCTTGATATGATGCCTCATTTAAGGCAGCTCAGATTCAGGTTTGGTGTTTGGCATCTGACCCAACTGAAACATATCTGGGCCATCATGTCCAATGATGGGCTCTACATTTTAGGATGGATATTAACAAATGAGACATTATTCAGGAGAACATGATTTGAATGATTAAGGGTCTTAAGAACTTGCCATTTGAGGACTGATTGGAGAAGCAAAGAATAACGAGCCTGGAACAGGGCAGACTTGGAGGATCTGTTGGGGCGGAGTGGAATAGACAGCGGAGGAGATTCCAGCTGTATTCAAGTATCTGAGGGACCTTATTTTAAAGAGGGAATTGGCTTGCTTTTCTTGGCCTCAAAGAGCTGAATTAGGAGCTTTGGTTAGTGGTTGAAAAGGTAAAGATTTGGGATTCATGTCAAGACAACATTACAGAACCATCCTATCATGGAATGAGCTGCTTTGGGAGGTGGTGGTGGTGGAGTGTCCCTCTTTTGAGGTCTTCAAGCAAAGACCCTTTGCATCATATTAGAGATTTTTCAGTGGCACAGTGGATAAAACACTGAACTTGGAATCAGGAAGCTCCACCTGAGTTCAAATCCTACCTCAGAAACTTACTAAGCAAGTTACTTAACCTCTATTTGCCTCAGTTTCTTCAACTGTTAAATGGGGATAATTATAACACTTGCCTCCCTGGGCTTTGTAAGACTCAAATGAAATACTGTCTTTAAGATATTTGGCACAGCATCTGGATCATAATAGGTGCTAGGTAAATGCACGCTATCACTATATCTATTATTCAGGAACATCTAGATGGTCTCTGAGATCTCTTCCAAGTGTGAGATTCTTTGATTGTGTGAACATTTGCTGTCAGACTGACAGCCTAGCTATATATACAGATAAAACTTCAGAGGAGAGACAACTAGACGCTACTATATCTGTGTGCCCATATTTGCCAGTAAGCTTTTTATAAAATTGGTAGCTTTACAATATTCACATTCCACTTACTCAACTTTTACTTTACGGTGCACACTCTCTACTGATTTGTCACTTTTTTGGGGTAAGATTATGTCTCTGAGTAAGCTGATTAGTCTTAGACTGATTGTTTTAAAATAACTCAAGCAGCATCTGAATTTATTTACATACATGATATTGCCTTCTATAAACACAGCTGTATGCCCAAAGAAAATTCCACAGTATTTTAGGAAGTGAAGCCAACAGTTTAGCTGTAATAAAAGCAGCCTTCACATTCTCCCTCTTCTTTTCTGGACTGGGTTTTGCTCAGAGGATTGGGCAGAAATAGTTACTGCCCAGAAGGCCCACAGGTACTTGGGGAATGGTGCCATAGCAGCTGCAGGGTGCTGAGTCCCGGATGCTGGCAGGCACTGTATTTATTAGGGGTGACTTTTTGCAAGGAAACCTGGTATGGGGAAAGAGCACAGAGTGAGGAGACAAGAGAACTGGCTTTAGAGTGCCAACCCTGCTGACTCTGGAGTTGTGAGATGATGGACAATCCTTCTCCCTTCTTGGGCTTCAGTTCAAGAGTCTGTAAAATGAAGAGGTCAACCTAGTTCATCTCTAAGCTCCCTTCTAGCTCTGGCCTTCTGGAAGCCTGTGTTATGTGGCAATACTGGGATCCCATGGCTAGTGGGCACAGATGGTTCTGTTTAAGACACTTGAGCAGTTCAAGGATCCATGGAGAGAGTTCTTTTCTTTTTACCCACAAAAGTCTCAGACCTCTACACCTGTATGAGTTACTGTGGAGAAATCTATATCTGTATCAATCAGTCTCTGTGTACTGTATATTGTATATGTTTATGTGTATATATGCACATAATATATATATATATATATGTAGGTATATATGCACATGTGTATATGGGAGAAAGAGTGCTTGCATGAGAGATAGATAGACAAATAGTGACAGGAATATGAGAGAAAGAGAGAGAAGACAAATAGAGAAGGAGAGAGAGAGAAGAGGAGAGACAGAGGGTGGGGAGACAGAGAGACAGACAAAGAGACAAAGGCAGAGAGAGAGGAGGGGGGGAGAGAGAGAGAGAGAGAGAGAAAGAGACAGAGACAGAGACAGACAGAGAGAGATCTCTTAGTGGTCAAGTCTACGCATTTAGCTTTTCTGATCTCCTGGTGATAGATAGTCTATTACAGATCCATAATCAAGTTTTTCTAATATGGCAAGCAGGTCTCTCCATAGTGTTTGCTCTCCTGGCCTAGCCTATGAGGATCCCAGGTCACTTCTACAGCATAAGGAGGCATTGAAAAGGATTGCAGTTTATCTTCATAGAATATAAACTCCTTGATAACAGTACAACTTGACTTTTGTCTTTGTTTTCCTAGAGCTATGCACATAGTAGACACATAAGAAATGTTTGCTGATTGGAACTGAGGATTCATTTGCTCTATAAGCAATTCAAGTCCCTCAAAGCTTTAACAGATGCATCAGGAGACAATGTTCTGTGTCAGAGATTTCAAATGTTACAAGCGTGGCTCAGGCCACAACATTTGAGGGCATTTATTCATTTGAGTGTGATAAGCATTTTTTAAGGACCTGTTATATACCTATCACTACAAAAATGCTCAGGATAAAAAGACAAAGAAAAGAACAGCCGCTGTCCTCAAGCTGCATACATTCTACTGAGCAAAAATCATATTAACAAAGCAAAAGGGATATGGATTGGACTTGGTATTTCAACCAGTGCATTTCAGCACCTTCTCCACAATATGTAGTCTTATGCATAAGAATCTCCATGAGTTTCCACATATTAACATTATCTATGTTCTATTGTTTTTTTTTTGTTTGTTTTGTTTATTTTGCTAAGTATTTCCCAATTACATTTGAATCTGGTCCTGGCAGCTCTAGGGAGTGTTGTGAGCTGCATGAGGTGTTTGACCCTTCTGGCTTCAAGCACGGAGAGGTTGCTCAGTGTCACATGATCAGTAAGTAGGACTCCCACACAGGTATTCCCGGCTTCAAGGCTTTCTAGATACTATGCCATGCTGCCTCCCTAAATGGAAAAGTAAGACAAGTATGTTCAGAAGTGTGGAGGGGGAGAAGGGAGGGAACTGTTTGGAAGTGTTTTCTGCCCAAAGGATTCATGATGAAAAAATGCTATCCACCTCCAGAGAAAGAACTGATGTTGTCTGAATACAATCTGAAGCATATTATTTTCCCTTTTCTTTCTTCCTTCCTTCTTTCTTTCTTTCTTTCTTTCTTTCTTTCTTTCTTTCTTTCTTTCTTTCTTTCTTTCTTTCTTTCTTTCTTTCT